>NC_069088.1:11760192-12060192 GCF_947172395.1 Bicyclus anynana
TCAGCAATAAAGTGGATTGAACAATTGTTTACCATAGGGCAGCAATCCAGGTTAGTTCGGCCGCTGGTCTCGGGAACGCTTTGCTCGGGGGAAATCAACGCAACAATTACAACTCAAACACGATATCCAATAATAATGGCACAATCTTTAAGGGTATTTCGATTACATGTTAGCAAAATCATAACACAACAACTATGTTTCAATTGTGTTGTGAAATTAATAACAATATTCAGTTTAGATCGTGCCGCGATGCAAGAACCAGCTCATGACTAAGTGCCCCGTGTGGATTTGAAACTAGTCGGGCATACTCCGACCTAATATCACGTGAGTTTTAGCCGTGTTTCATAATCAACTAATATGAATAACACTCACGGTAGTTTAAATTTTAAAATTGAAATGAATTGAAATTATTGATTACAATCTCGATCAACTCATCAATAGTCTCTTTCAAGGCGCTTTCATTTGAGACTCCACTCGAATATATTTGCAGACAATTCTTCCCTAATTTTACCCCCCATAACTTTTAAACGGCTTTACCGATTTTCATCAAACATGTCTAAGAACACTTGCACATAAGTTACCTTCAATACAAAAAAACTAAATTCAAATTGCTTCATACGTTTGGAAGCTATGGTGCCACAGACAGACATACAGACAGGTGAAACTTATAACACCCCTCCTTTAGTGGTGCGGGTTAAAAATCACTTGTCTCAAACGGTAAAGGAAAAAAATCGTAAAGAATGAGAGCCTGGATACCTGAGTGTTTTTTTAATTCTCTAAGTGTAATCTGCAAATCCAAATCATGCAAATTGGACAAGCGTGGTGGCCTATTATCCAAACCCCTCTCATTATGAGAGGAGATTCGTGCTCAATGGTGAGCCCAATGTTCATGATGATGATGTTTCAATCAAAGACATCCTGTTATTAAATTTCGGTGTGGGTTTTGTCACTACAAACAAAATAAGAAAATATTATTTTCGTGTAAGTACGAATATATCGATACTAATATTATAAAGCTGAAGAGTTTGTTTGTTTGATTGAACGCGCTAATCTCAGGAACTATTGGTTCGATTTGAAAAATTATTTGTTCAGCAACTCTAAATATTGGTTATAGCTCAAAGTTTTGCGTAAATAACGTCCTTACCAAACTTAATCATATCACGTTGAATGAAAGTTTTGATTTGTGCTAATTTTACGAAATCTATTTTAAGGTTGCAGCTTTAAATAATACTGCTTAATTTCATAAGATGGATAATAATCTTTTATGAATATTCAGAGTAGTCATCCCGGAGGACGGTATCCTTTGAGGCGTATGAGACGAAACGTGGTGGTTTCTAAACAATACGATGTTATCGCGGCATTTTCGCAGTCCTAATAAGATTTACCTCAATATTGATGCGCTTCGCAGCATCCATTATTTAGAGGTATTATCTCGAAACCGACAGAAGCGCTGTATTTCGGTTGCAAAGCGGCGGTAAACTTTTGTTATTGTGTGGTAGGTACCGATTCAATTTATACATATATCTAATAAAAGTAAATAGATAAGTAGGCCAGAAAACAATCGGCTCGGATTTCTCCTGTACACAAAATTTTCATTGTTAAATTATAAATAAATGTCTCATCTCAGAATGAGACATTTAGCCTATAGTATATAGTGTAACTTCCCAACAGGGAAAGTTTCAACTCGATTCTGCATATTCGGAGCCTATTCGGAGCCTTATAAAATAGTAATAAATAGATAATGGCTTTAATTATTTATACATTGTCCTCTTATTTATTATCTATGTAGTGTAGTTTATTTGTAACATACTGATTAACATTGTTTTTTCAAATATTAAATCCAAAGATATTGTAAATTCAATGTTTGTTTCTTTTCAACCGACTTCAAAAAAGGAGGAGTTTCTCAATTCGACGCACATGTTTTTCAATGTAACCTCATAACATTTATTGACCAATTTTGAAAATTCTTTTTTTGTTTGAAAGAGTATACTTCCAGATTGGTCCCAAGTCATAAAAATCGGTTGAGTAATTTTGATTCAAAATCAAAATAACTGAAATATGTCTTTTCGGTCGGTCGGTCGGTTTTTAATGTTAAAAAGATTATTATTCATTACACTAATACATTGTACGTGTATAGTGTTATACAGGTCTCGAAGTCTGAGGCTATGTTTCACCAGTAACGTATCGCCGAGGAGCCCCGTCCTTTTGCTAACAAGTCGTGCCGGGGGCAGCGGCTCGGCGGAATGTTAAATACTTCCTCCGCTAACTTACTAACATCCGCTTTCTGTTACCTTTTATATGTACTTGACCTGAACGTTGCGCAAGATACGGTTATTTATTTATTAAGTTTATTTATTAGGTCTAATTATAATCACTTACACTAACATAAACGATAATATTTAACTAAATTATAAATCAATATATGTGTAGTAATTAACAAATAAACACAGCAATAAAGAAGAAAAGTAAGAAAATAATATTTAAAAAACATACATATTAACTTAAAGAAAGAAAGAAAGAAAATGAAATAAGATGAGCAAATTAGTCATAAGAGTTCCAAGTGAAGTTATCTTAAGTTAGTAAGAATCTATACTTATTTTATAAAGCAGAAGAGTTTGTTTGTTTGGTTGGTTGAACGCGCTAATATCAGAAACTACTGGTCTGATTTGAAAAATTCTTTCAGAGTTAGACAGCCCATTTATCGAGAAAGGTTATAGGCTATATATTATCTCCGTATCTCTACGGGAACGGGAACCACGCGGGTGAAACCGCGCGGCGTCAACTAGTATTTGTATAGTATTGGCGTGCTGCAGTCTAATTCATTATCTTTGGCGTATGCTACTCATAGTACATGTAAGAAATTGAGATTCTATGTAACTCGCATGATAACTTTGCGCGTAATCGGAGGATAAGACCAAAATCGGAACTAATCAAAAGTGACGTCATCCTGTCATCTATCTCTATCTATCTCTTGGCACGAAATCACTAATGCTAGTAACATAATTACGCCGCCAGTCGCGCAGACTTATCTTGCGCGCACTCTACTGGAGGATGTCTCATAGTAAGTAGATGAAATTTTGTCAATTGATATGACGTTAAAAGGTTAATAATAAAGATCAAAATAGTGAATAGGCCAGCTGGTCTTAGTCTAGAACTTGTCTAAACGATTGTCTAAACTTTGATTTTGACTTTGTACTTAGTAATAAAGTACTTTGTACTTAGTAATAATGCAGGCTTTACTGCATGAAAAAAAATTCCATTTTTAATTGGTTAAATTTTCTAAAATATTCACAAAAACACAGTGTATTTTTTTGTAAAAATCACAGTAGCTATTAATAACTTTTGTAGTTTACACACGCGTTTTTGGTGGCGACAGCGTGTATACCGAAATTGGAGTGTCTCGCTTGAAATGCGCGCGGCAAAAGGCGTCAAAGGTTTTATTCATAGCCATCGGCACGTAACACCATCGCTGGCCATCGGCTGATGTAAAACTCAAAAGGATTGCGAACATGACAGGCCATACCTACAGAATATTTGCTATTATTCTTGATGCGTTTGAAACGTGCCACAGCCACTTTGCCTAACGTTTATTTTTATCGTAAGTGACCTACGACCACGGTGTTCTCTGAAAATTAAAATTCATCATCATCATTATCAGCCGATGGACGTACTACTGGACATAGGCCTCTTGCATGGACCTCCAAGCACAACGGTCTCAAGCACTGAGCGACTCCCCGCTTAAAATTACGACTTCTTTCCAAAAACAATAAAAGTACCTAAAGTAATCGCAGTCTTTCCTCTCATAATTTCATTGTAATTTCTTTGTCGTATAAAGGACAAATAAATTATAATGAAATATTGTAGAGCTTAAGTCACGCCAGTAAATGTCTAACATAGCACACAAAACTAGTTTTGTATGCTCATTGTCTCGTGATGACGTAACCCATCAATCGGGTATGACATTCCCATACACTCGCCACCTCCACGATTGAAACTTCTACGTAAACACATTTCACTCCGAAATCGGAACAGCTTATGTTGACTCTACAATGTTCAATTGTCAAAGTGTAAAACTCGACACTATAATTTGTGATGCCGTTTAGATTTGTCTAACTATTATGGATTGAGAAAAAAAGAAGAGAAATAATTAGACATATTGTCTGTAATGAACTTCTTCAATACGATTGATTGACTGCTTCTATTCAACATACAAGGTCTAAACCACTCGGACACAAGCTGAACAAAAATTGTGAGCTTTACTCGTATATTCTATTATTTATGCTTTGTCATGCAGCTCTTTATTCTTTAATTTTACGTCGGCGGCCAGAGAGAATAACGCCGTTACGTGTCGATGAATTTGCCTTTGACGCCTTTCGCTGCGTGCATTCCAAGCGAGACGCTCCAATTTCTGTTTGCACGCATTCGTCCTTCAAATCCGATTTCATACCGAGTAAAAAAAATATGCAGCATAAAATAATTTCAAAAGAAATAGGACTTCAGTTCTAAGAGCATTTTAATGCATGCACACACGTTTGTTACGTTAACTACTCGTACATAGTATATTTATTGTTTTTTAGGGTACCGTAGTCCACACGGAACCCTTATAGTTCAACCCAGTCATGTCCATCCGCTCGTCCGTGGTTTACTGCAGAGGCTATTACTACTAGAAAGTTGTAAATTGACATAATATGTACATTGAAAATGTAAACAAAGTCGTAAAATAAAATCTTGATTGGGGTATCGTTGGATAGGTCTTTAAAAGATATGAGGGATCTTCTTGCAATACTTTCCGATTTAGAGATCTGTTTATAAAATATTAAGCTTTTAAGAGCTAGTTTTTGTTAGAGTCAAGTGTCCCAACCATCGAGATCGTGATCGCCACCCCTCTCTAACTCCCTACTCTTTACGAAAATTAGTCGCGCCACCTAGCGTCGGCACAAGCCAACACGAGATCGAGCGATGTAATATCCGTCTCAGACAACTATTTCCTACAATATAATAACCATTGTAGTTCTAGAATAGTAATGTTTCTACTTTTACTCTATTTTTACACACATTTTCAAACAGGGGATATTTTTATTTTTCCGACAAGTTCTCGCTCAATTTAATTTTATTATTTTATCCTTACAACCAAAAAAGAATTTAATAACCGACATCAAAATGTCAATTAAGTATAATTAATTCTATTAAAGGCCTCGTAAAGAATTTTTCGCCAATAATAATTAAATGAATAGACTATATTGAATAATATTATTGCTCAATTACAATTTTGGCCGCCTTTTATATCGGTTGAATACGTTGCCGCTATGGGCAATAAAATCTCTCGTCCCTTATCCGTCACTCAGCCCTTGGAGATTTCTTCTAGGGGAATAATTTACGTTGATCGCCTAGAAGGGAGGCGTAACTGCGTCACTGAAACTTTAAGCTTTCATTGAGAACGGTTGAGATCCGCGATGTCTCAACTTTCCGTAATAAATTTCAATAGCGCATTGAGAAAATCTCGATTTTAATTATAAAAGTTGAAATCTCCTACTAAAATTATGACATACAATATTCAACTACCGCAAGAAGCTTTAAGAAACAACTGTTTAATGTCATTTTACTTCGGCGCTTTTATCCACTTTATTATCTTAGGGGTTACATTTTCAAAAATCCTATTTTAACGCTAACTTCTTGTTTAATTGGAAGCCTGTATGCATTACTAATAATTAATTTGGACTTTGAGCAGATATTTCTGTAAACCTTTAAATAACAAAATTTACAGTACTACTATTTACTATAGCTAGAACAGAAAAATAAATTATTACACATAGTTATATATGTATTGATAATTACAGAGCAAAGGACATTGCCTTATATGACAAAATATAATACCTGGCTTGCTTTCTATGAGAGCGAGAGAGAGACAGAGAAACTCGCGCAAGCCGCAACAACTACAACTACTCGTATAGCAAAAAGTGTCGTTACAACTTTTGGTCTTAATTTTTGCCGTCTAGCCCCCTTTCGCAACGCGTGATAAGAAACTTCTTTACAATCATTCCAGTAATAATTGACCAAGACAGATAATTTATACAGTTCCTATTCAAAAAAGAAAACTATTAACTGAATGTCAACTTGAACTTTTATTTAGTGTTATATTTTCAGTACGAAGTCAAAGAAAATATTGTTGTATTTAATTATCTAATTAACTAAAACATTTTGGACGTATTATAATTCATTTCATATAAATTATTTTTAAATAGAAAATTATAACAGGCGTAAAAAGAAAGCTATACTGTGAAGTGACAGCTCTGTGTAAGCGTGGAACGTGTACCCCAAGCTGTTGCTTCCTGAAGCATGCTTTTCACTTTTCCTAAGCTACAAAATAATTAAATAAAAATTCATTGTAAATTCTTACCTGCAATTTTATTAATGCGGATTTATTTATTAGATGACGTATTGTAGCTTACTGGACGACTATAATAAACTAGTATTGTTTATAATTTTGTAGTAAATAATGCAGTTTTTACTACATCGCACCGAAAGGCTGAATACTTGAATTGTTTGTTGATATTTGTATGTATTGCCTATTGTAAATTGTTCCACATACAAAGAAAGAAAAAAGAAAATAAAATTATTCAAATCTAAAAGTCACATACAGTCAGTACCCTATCCTTATGACATCATGTCTGTCTGTAATCCTTAAAAAGAAAGGGTGTACAGCTCAACATATGCCTATTATAAATAACATATGCCTTATATAAATCAGCGCTGATTTTCAGCTGAGACCCGTTTGACGTCACAGCCAATATAATTGTACAAATTCAAATAAACTAAATTAAAAATAGCAGCAAATATGTGTTACAATTTAAAATAAATATAACTAAATTATTAACTTAAGTGTCAAAATTTCAAAAAAGAGTATCATACCACCATGTTTCTCAATTGAAATAGTATAGCGCGGCATGTATTCTGCAGGTATTGCAATAAATTGCTTCAGTTGTTTGTTACTTCGTACTTAACTAATATTGCATAAAATGGAGTAATTTTAGAACCTTAAGGTGATGAATTAGATAATAATAATTGACGCTAATGCTTAACAGTTATTTTATATGCTCCTCCAGAAACATATTATTAGATATTAATAAGTCATTCGAACCAATAAAGCCGGTGATCTATCAAGCAAACGGTTTGAGCTTTGCTTGGGGAGGCCTAATTAGTGCACTTAACTGAAATGCTCTATCTAGGTCAAGCGGCTTACCATAAAGTACAGATTGGTATGAGGTCAAATACGTTTCGAGGCAACAAATACTGGCACACCTTAGCCGAGTCCCGAAGGAGCAGGCGGATGTTTACCCTCAATTTTAAAAGATCCGGCTAATCCCAACGTTCCCAGTGGAAGCTGCCGTCTTATATGTTACCATCCCCTATTCCCTCTTGATATGTTATGTTTAACTTTATCATTCAACCCAATAAAGCCTTGGGTTGTGTTGTTTTAATAGTCTTAATAGATCAGCTATTATTTTAGCTTACGTTTCTGTATGCTATAGTAACTTCTAGTTTGATATTACTTTGTTTACATTGCAACTACATTTAGTACAAAAAATATTGTAGGATACTCTTCTATGATCAACCATTATACATTGAACAGATATTTAATATTTTTCGACGCAAATGAACGTTGTAGAGCCAACATTTCTTGAAGATGCTCCGGTTTTGGGGCGATACGTACGTTGTCAGACCAAGGTGACGTTCTCACTTGGATTCTTCAGATTTTACGACGAATAGCAAAACAAATTAAGTATTTTCTACTCAAACCATAACATATTTAAAGTGTTCGGTGTTTTTTTTTGAAACTAACAAATAGTCAATGAAAAATTAATTAATACAATTTACTGAATTAAATTTACTGAAATATTGAATAAACTCGTTCACAAACATTCCAAAAAATACAGTGCACTTTTATTCAAGATAAATTACTTCAGAGTTTCTTTGCATTGCTGTTTTTGATTTTTAGATGATTTTAATGCACAGCCAATTTAACAAAGGCTGGTAATGACCCGAGAGTGCCTGCATAATTTACCCCGCAAAGAGCTCGTGTTTTGTTTGTCACTATTTTTTAATTTCATACTAATGGGTTAAATCAAAAATATTAAGTACCTTGAGATATATTAATAAAGAGAATCTAAATTAGATAGACCTTTTATTTTACCATATGCAGCTTACTCATTAAAAACTTTTATTATTAAGTAATAGCATGGAATTTATTCAGATAACCTAAAAGGTAGGTCTCCATCCCTATGTCATTGACATACCTCGTACGAAGCGATTTCTTTCTTGGTTTCTTACAAGCATGGTATGGAACTCTCTCCCAAAGTACCTTAGGCCACATCTACAATAAGGTAAGTTTGTAGTCAAGCGCGAGAATATTCCATTAAAAAATAACCTTTTAAAAAACACTTTTCATGTTTTAGTTCAAGTAAAAATGGAGACCTTTCCTATTTTAGCAAAACCAACATATGCTAAATTGGAACTAATATTCCTCGACACGTAATGTTAGTTATCTGCATTAAGTTTTACTAACCGTATCAAGCATTCAGACGTTTTGGCCAGTGATAAAGGGAATGATCGAGCTTGACTAAAGTGGTCGGTAATCAGATAAACAGACGCTTGGGGTAAGTAAACAACACGAGTACGCATGACCCCTCCCTGCACGATTACGTGTGCTAACGTCATTATGTTTACGGAATATACTAGCCTGTTTCACATAGGTGAACGCTATATTCTTTGTGAAATAATAATTGTTTTAAACCAAATATCGTCCTAAGTTTCTGTGCAAGAAATTTATAATTTTCACTAAATACATCCATACTACCATAAATTTATATTACTCCATTAGATATTACGAGAGTCAGTGATTTCTTTTGTTTGTTATGCTTTCACGGTTAAGCAGCATGAAGCCGATTTTAAAAGTGATTTAACCAATGGAAAGCTACATTAGCAGCGAATAACAGAGGCTACATTTTATCCTCTGATTTCCACGAAAACGGAAAGCGCAGGGTCGCTAGTTTTATGAGACTATAATCTGAAAGATTCATTAAAGGGGAGTCTCGATTTCCAATAATTTCATTTACATCTATAATCTATAATATTATAAAGCTGAAGAGTTAGTTTATTTGTTTGGTTGGTTGAACTCGCTAATCTCAGGAACTAATGGTCCTATTTAAAAATTCTTTCAGTGTTAGATAGCCTATTAATTGAGGAAGGATGTAGGTTAGGTTAGCTAGTATTCCATATACTAAAGCCCTACTCGATGTGAAATGTTTACCAACAAACAATTTGAAAATGAAGGTAGAAAACGCATATCATTTTATAACTTATTTATTTTAAATTATGTATTGTTTGTTTATAAAATGTTATTCAAAATATATTATCTATATCTAATTGTTGGTTATTAGGTGTAACATGACTAGAGATTTATACTCTCATTTTTAATTTGTTTGTTGGTAAACAGTACACATCGAATAGGGCTGTAGGAAGGAGTATCAAACATATACACTTACGAACTTTGTCTTTTATAATATTAGGTAATGATCAGGGAACATCAGATCTGTTACAGGTTGTCCAGAATGTCTGGTAGTTTCTTTAGAATAATCATAACCAGCAGTAGATCTATTAACTGAAGAGATGATGATATTCTTCAAGTACCAACTTATCTAGTGAAAAGTGTTATAACACGGTCTCTCGACTTGGCACAGTACCAGTTACGGTCAATGGTTAGCTAGATACGAAATATAATTCACGTATGGACTGAATAAGACTTTATGGAGGTTCTATTTTATACTGATCGTATTCCTTCAGTTTATATTCTGGATAAGTAGACATACCGTTACATAAAGATCTTATTTGGGCAATGTGGTAAGTCTATAAATAGGTGTTTAAGTTTTAATTTTCGAAAGTAAACAAAAATCTTGTTGCTCAAGTCGACAGTGGGGATACGGAATTATAATATAGCCTATGGTTTTCGTTGGTTGTAGTTTAGCTGGTGAAAGAACTTTTAAAATCAGCTAAGTGGCATAGGCGTGAAAAAACAAGAAACAGAAAAACTTGCATTTGGTTTTATAATATTACTTGAAATTTGTTCTTACCGTATTGTAGTGTACAACTTAAATAGTTATTTATGTCACTGTCATGTAATGAGAGCCATCGTAGCACGAGTGATTTTTGTAGACAATAGACAGCACGAGTGCTACAATAGCTAATTACGTGCAGTGACATATAATACTTTTTCTACGACTATGATTAAATAAATAAAAACAATTGTAGCACAGTTTACGTGTGGTAATGGGCAATCGACCTGCAGGAATGAATAATTGAATACCATTGTCATATATTTCGAGGTTTTATATTGAGAAGATTACGAAATATGAGTAGAAAAAGTATTCATTAATGCTTTGGAGAGCACGTTAAGACGTTGTTCTTAGTCATGAACATCTGTGTGCCTAGTGGGAGTTTTCAATGTTGTCATACTGTTACAAACAATTGTGCAGTAGTACCACTAGATGGCGCTGTTTCAATTCTTTAGAAATTCGCGTTTACGTTAACGCGATCGTCACAGTATCAAACTGCCACTAGGCCCTCTGATTGTAATTGCCATTCTGTATTGTGACAACGAAGTGGATCTCAACTCTACATCCTTTCCCTTTATGGACAGGGTTGGTCCTAAAGTAAACCATTAAAATACACTGATAATTATGATTACGATAATTATACAATTTTTACATTTACATAAATAGTATAATTTATATTAAAACTTTCTGCGATCTACGTACTAGCAAGATTTTCTGGTTATTCGAATGCGCGACATTCTCATTTTAATCGTGATTTGTGTCGGTTCAGAGCGAGCATACCTCTGCGGGCCAGCTGTCGAGTGCAGGTGATGATAAATCGTAAGGCGCCATGACTTTTTACTAACGAGACAAGTTGACGCGTGTCTGCTACCAAACATATTCACGGCGCGATTGTTAACGCGGTGGTGACGTCACGTAACTGTCGGTTTTACATGGGACATTTTTTTACCATCGGTCCGGGACTGGCAGAGTTATACGAATCTTAAAAATGTAATAGAAATGGCGTGATGTATTCCAAGCTATAAAGACTGTGTTGATGGATACTTGACTCTAGAATGGCAAAACCCTACGTAGCATAAGGTATCTATTTGTTTAATACAACGGCACACTTGTAAAGGATTACGGACGGATGTTTTTTTAATGCCGGAGATGAGATTTATTAACACATTCGCTGCAGTACGAGGTCAATTGACCTCGTGTATCTAGCTTCTTCTAGAGTTACGAGGTCGATGGACCTTGTACTGTACCACATAAAGTTTTAATATGAGGTCAAAAAAACGTCGTACAGAGGAAAGTACAGAAAAATCAGTGCCGCAGCGAACGTGTTAAATGAATAAGTTCTGCTTATTACAAGATCTGTGTTCAAACGGCGACAAGGTCAAGCGTACACGTCATTTCTATTGCCTCATAACATTTCTATGGTGTAACTTGACATCGAACCTACTCATTCGTACATGGGACGATTTTTACGATCACTACGAGAGTGCCGGAATGTTTTCGTCCGTTTTCGGGAATGGAGATTTTTCAGCGCGGTTCAGTAGGCGCCGTGTCGTACAAATGCACCGATGACAATAAATATCGCGCGCGGCGAGCCGTGAAATCGAATAGGCTCCGTCTGTGAGCGCTTTACAATCAGCAGCCGCCTGTCGCGCCTACAGCCCCCGCCCGCCCGCCATAACTTACTGACTCTCCCATGCATAAAAACTTATTTCGACTATTACCTGAGTGGGAATGTATTTATTAATCCCGATTTGTGAAATATATTTTCAATATCCTATCCTAATAAACGCGAAAGTTTGTATGGATGTTTGTTACTCTTTAACGCCTACTAAAGCGATTTGGCAGAAATTTGGAATGGAAATAGATTTTACCTGGATTAACACACAGGCTACTTTTTATCCCGGAATATTTATTTATGGTTCCCGCGGATTTGTAAAATCTGAATTCCACGTGGACGAAATCGCCGGCGTCCGCTAGTACTAAATATATTCGAATTTTAAATAATGCAACTAGTATAACTATATCGATGTTTGTTTTTTTTAACGGAGAAATAATAATCATGATAATCCAATTTTGAAGTGAAGAAATTTTCGTTTTAATAGTACATATATAATTTTTTACGTTATATTTAACTTTCTTATAAGTCAACACATTTGTATTAGTGTTTAAGATAAATGACTAGTCAAAAATTTTATGTTCAAACATTTTCCTTAATTTTACATGAATATCTTTACTGAAATATTATAGTGTGATTAACTCATCATTATCAACCTATATTTGGCTCACTGCTGAGCTCGAGTCTCCTCTCAGAATGAGAGGTGTTAGGCCAATAGTCCACCACGCTGGTCCAATGCGGATTGGCAGTTTTCACACACGCAGAGAATTAAGAAAATTCTCTGGTATGCAGGTTTTCTCACGATGTTTTTTCTTCACCATTTGAGACACGTGATACTTAATTTTTTAAAATGAACATGAACAAAATAACTGAAAAGTTGGAGGTGCATGCCTGGACCCTCCGGAATCGGAGGCAGAGGTCATATCCAATGGGCTATCACGGCTGTAATTAATTAGCTGTTGATAATTTAGGTTATTAAAACCATGGAAAAAATCTAATGACGTTAAAAACAACCCCAGTCCAGATAAAGTCACGAACGAAAGTCTAACAATCTATTTAGGTAATTTAAATTACATGTGAGTTTTACAACTAATTAAAACTAAAAAAATTACAACTATATGAACTAAACTAAACTAAAAATAATTAAACCGGCTTAGTTAAACCTGTTAGAACAAAACACGCTTTTGCCAGCACCTAGTTGCGATTGACAATTGACAAGCATTAATTATTTACCAATACATTAAGAACGTTTCCAAATGATACATTTTAAACATTCGCATACAAAATGGAGTGCTTCATTTGCGGCTCCTCCCCTCAGTCCCGTGACGCGTGTTCGATTAGAGCAAGTAATTCCGGAAAGGAAATTGAAATCTTAGCAATGCCCCGTGGACTAAATTTCTACCGGAATAAGGCGTAAAATTAAAAACAAACCCCACGTTGCAGCAGTATGCATATATTTTTATGCAGGGAAAATATTTTGTGAAATATACGTAAATTGCATACAATCTTTACGACTTTTGATGGTTTTTTAGTTGTGTGACTGGAAAATAAGTTAAATCTTTAACTTTATTAAAAGTTTGTTGCGTATTCGGTTGTTTACTTTCATAAATTCAAAACTCGTAAATCAAAAGATGTACTGCTAAGTGATTTAGCGTTCCGATACGATACTGCGTAGAAATCGTCAGAGGTATAGGTAGATGACTTGTACGTCTTCCAAGTTAGCCCGCTTCCATCTTATACTGCAACGTCACTTAACATCATGTGAGATCGCAGTCAATGTCTTGTCATTTAATAAAAAAAAATAACGGGTTTTTTGTTTTCACCATCCATAGTCACTACATACAGTGGAATTCTTAGACGTTGCAGGGTCACCCCTAGGGACCATTCTCCCGCTGAGTGTCGAATTCTCAATCGCATAGAGTTTAAATTCGATACTCAGAAAAATTGAGAAGTAGAAGGTTATATTGGTATGGACATGTAAGGGAGGAAAGGAAATAATACTAGACAGTTGAATGTGCGAGTGGAAGGACATAAGAGCAGAGGAAATTCAAAGAAGAGATGGCTGTAGTGTGTGAAAGAGGACATGTGTGAAAAGTGAGTGGAGGATCAGTTGACGAGTAATAGAGACGATTGGAAAAGATTGACATATTTTTCCGACCCCACTAAAGTGGGATGAGGGAAAAGGCGATGCTTCTGCGCTCGCCCAAACCCCCCGGTGACGCCGCTGAGGTCCCATAAGGAGCCTACGGCACTTACACAATCAGAAAAAGAAGAAAAGAGATGATGATGACTCAGAGGGTGAACGATGCTCTGGGGGCATCCCCAACGTCTATGAATTCCACTGTAAGTGTATACCTACATATTCGAAATTCAAAAATTTTATTATCCATGTAAAATTATAACAGGATCGTTCTCCAAACTTGATATTCGCAAAACAAATTCGCCACACGAGGCGGAACGGTGCGATATTCCGCGTTGCACTCGCAAACGGCACAATGATCGGGCGCGGAGTAATGAACATAAGCCGCGGGCCCAGGAGTTTAATTTTCCTCTTCCGCTCGGCTGTCCGCCCGCTGGAGCTCATTAATGGCGACAATACCTCGCGCCTCGTCATTTGCGCGCCTCCACTCGCTAACGATAAACAATAGCGCGCTGTGTGAGCGCTTGGACAAAATTTGTTTGAAAATATTCTTCATTGTGTATATAATTCTTCGAGTGAACAAAAAGATAATAAGCTGGTGTATTTTTATAAACTTTTAGGATGCATATGAGGAGATGATTTTTCACTTTACTTCCATACTTAAAATTATTAAAGCGAAAGTGTGTTTTTTGCAACAACTTGCGGTACGGACGGCTTCAGTGTGCTCGTGACGTTCGAGCCGTCCACATCTCTTGTTGTGTAATTCTTTATGGGTTAGGTACTTGGGATAGGTGGGGAGAGTGACTTGAGTGGAAAACGGGAGTGTTTGTTAACAGTCAAAGGATCCTTTAACCCTACACACAACGTTTACGAGTGCGTGACTTCACTCGAGGTCATTCTCTGCCATTCTAGGGTCTTATTTTGGTTACAGTTTGTTTTATTAATTAAGTTGTCCTGACAAGTGTTGTGAATCATAACCTTTGTTCGACATTCGTTTTCTTATTTTTGAGTCTGCTAAAAAACCGATTTTCAATATTCTTTCATCAATGGAAAGCTTAACTTTCAGCGAGTAACAAAGGCTATATTTTATTTTTGTATTTGTACAGGTACCAGATCTATTCGGGTGATGCCGCAGAAGGTCCGCTATTTAATAATATTATTAAGAATTTGTTTATAACGCTTTCACAGTTTAATGACTCAACGGGTCCTACATTATTTTTCCGTACAGAACGTTATAGAAAACAACGTTAGGGTAGACCCGCTATCCAATAAAAAAAGTTCCTAGAGGTTTAAGAAAAAGTACTTGTAAAGAGCTAAAAGTAATTAAAGCAGGTGTCATAGTGTTGGCATGTGCCATCATTGTTCATTTATATTTCATTCATTTCATTAGTTCTTTGTGCTTAATTTTTAATTCAAAATGATAATGAAATGACACAAATTTTTGTTCATTATAGATTTTGAAAATTTATCAGAAAACTGAGCTTTGCTGCTTTGTTGAAATATGCATAGCAGTAGCTAGTACCTACCTTCCTAGTTGAACCCTCTTACAAAGTGTACCACTACTCAAGCCCAATGGTCGCATTATTTTATTTACATAACATAAAATTAAAAAATTTGAAAAACCCCCGTAATCGTGAAATTATTAATTACACTCTCTATCAAGATATCAATATTTTCTTTCAGTGCGCTTTCATTTGAGACTCTCGAGTATATTGGCAGACATTCGGTTGTTCTTCCCCACCCCACACCTCAACCCCCACAAATTGAACGGCTCAACCGATTTTCATCAACTATGTCTAAGAACACTCGCCCGTAAGTCACCTTTGATACAACAAAAACTAAATTGAAATCGCTTCATCCGTTCAGGAGCTATGGTGCCACAAACAGACAGACACGTCAAACTTATAACACCCCTACTTTTTGCGTCGGGGGTTAAAAATAGGAGCTACTCATAAGACATTTTGGGTTCAGTCTTTTTCATTTTGGTAATATTTTATGTTGCATTAACAAATAGCAGCGTAATAATTTCGGAGTGGACTAATGAATGTAAGCCGCGGGCCCAAGAGTTTAATTTTCCTCTTCCGATGTTGTTCGCTCGGTCCGGGCCATTAATGGCGACTGTACCACGCGTATTGTCATTTACCGTGTGATACATACGTTAATGTTAATTATAACATGTGTAATTACTTTTTTTACGTTGTTGCAATCTCGCTTGATGGTAAGTAAAGATGCAGTATATGGTGAAACGCTAGAAGCTAAGAGTTAAGCGTCATATTCACTCTTAGTTTGAAAATCATCATCATCATTAACAAGGCCTTAGTCCACCACGATGGTCCAACACGGATTGGCTGACTTCACACACGTAGAGAATTAAGACAATTCTAAGGTATGCAGGTTTCATCACGATGTTTTTCCTTCACTGTTCGAGATACATAATATTTAATTTCTTGACATGCACATGACGGAAAAGTTGGAGGTGCATGCCTCGGACCGGATTCGAAACTATATCCTTTGAATCGAAGCCAGAGGTCCACTGGGCTATCACGCTCAGCTTGAAGATATAAACAGGTTTTATACAGCCATTCCAAAACTTCGCTGTGAGAACCAGGAACAAAGAGCCAAAACTTTGAATAAATAAATAATTTATGCAAAGATAGCTAAGATTGAAGTCAAAGTAATCATACTTAGGGAATAGGCTAGTTGATACTTTTTTTAATGGTCTTAAATGGTTCATTATTGTTCTTTTTTTTTTGAGACGTGACGTAAACATTTAAAAACAAAAACTTTCATGTAAAGTTTTTGTTTTGAAATATGTTTTTGACAATATGAGCCAATAAGCCTATCGGCCATGATGGTCTATATTTCAACTGTTTCATGACGTCACTATAACAAATTCCTTACAAACGGAGCGTTTGACAAAATTATTAGTTAGACGTTTAGACAGGTATCAATTGTGTTAGTGACGTCGCAAAATGGACGACAACCATGTAAATTTCAAAATGTACATGAATATTAAATTAAGTTTTTTATGAATTCCTTAACTTTTTAACCGACTTCAAAAAAAGGAGGAGGTTATCAATTCGTCGGAATCTTTTTTTTATTAATTAATATCCCTTATTCCATATACTATGCGAAATTAATATTGTTTAAATTAAATTTGATATGAGCCAGTGTTTCGTCAAGGTAATACTACCTATTTCTACATATATATACATTATAGCTACATTGTTCCAGACCAAGAGTAAGTAAGGTTAGTAATTTAAGCAATGTAGATTCCTGAGGTTAAACATATATTCTTTAGATTATGGGACGAAAATTTTAACGTTTTGGATTTCCACTAACATCAGCTTGCTCTAACATCTAAAAAATAAAATGAGTGTTCATAAAACTCATGTTTATATGAGCTTCTAACAGAAAAGAAGAACTTCATAACGGAAGAGCAATTAAGCATTACGCTTGAATGCAAAACGTCCTAACTTCAAAGGATATAGCAATTAATAAAAGCTTTAACTCTAATTGGCTACTTTGCGGCATCGTACGAACCAACCAACTAACCGACCGACCGAAACCAGGCCAAGTTTATGTGGATAATTTAACCCGGTCTGTTATTAATACAAATCAAATAGATGTTACAAAATCTAATGGAGCCGCCATTCGAATCTCCTGCTCTACCTTAAAATGTATGTATACTTTCGTATTTATTATATAAAATAAATTGAAAACTACATTAACTAAAATAAAAATACTTTACAAAACAGACAAAAACAAATGCCAATATTTTTCAAGGAAATTAGATAACTTTCAAGTTCTACAAAACACTTCCCTAAACAATATGCATATAAATTAAAAATAAAACAGATCGGATCAAAAGTTTTTAAGCAACTTTTACATACATACGATAAAATATTAATACATAAATCAAATTAAATCAAATATCAATTAGGCGTAGTTTACAAAACATAAGCAATAGATACTCTAATTGCAAAGCGCGATTAGAGTACTCTAATCGCGCAATTATCTGCTACAAGATAACGTAGCGATAGCTACATATCTAAAGACAAAAGCAATATGTATTCATATGTATATCGACATCCAACAAGAACTACAGATGTAAAATATATGTATGTAGAATACCAGAGTATTGGTCGTGCACAGCGCTCTAGGCCGATAGTGAGAGATTTATCTATCCAAAAAGGTAATGCCCCATAATAGCGTAAGTTCCGATTTGAACTGCGACATTAGTCTCATGAATGAATCATCGTGATCTCGTCCCCAGACCCCGGCGGTCGTATTCGATTAGCACGAATAATTCCGAAAGGGAAATTGAAAAGCTAAAGCGGTACCCCAAGGACTTGCTCTTTCTGTTATTTGCCGGCAGATGCTACGCCCGCCGCGCGGAATACCCAACTAGATTCATTTTCAATATATCAACCCTCTGTACGACTATTGATCTCTATAATTTCTTGTATGTTACTGTTTACTAAAGAGTATATAATATTAATTATCAAAACACGTAATGCAGAAAGATTTCTCCCAAAAGATTTCTACATGACATTGTACCGGAGAGATATTTAACTGTAGTGTGGTAACTGCAGTTAAATGTCGCTCCAAAAATTATCTCCCTAAATGTGCTAATACGCATTGGAACACCGTGGTGGGTTTTAGCTCCAAACTCCCTCTCCTTTAAAGAGAGAGGCTTGAGCCTGTAGCGAGTCGTTAAAATAGGCTGCTTTAATACGGTTTGGAAGGCATAGGGTTATAATGTTAGATTATAACCCTTCTTCCCAACTACAGGCTGAGAATACTTACTGAGAATTTTATAGAAGAAAGAGAAGCTCAGTATTTCATAGCCCGACCCGGGACTGGAACCCTGGAACTCGTGAAGCCACATTGGCTAATCATTGGACCAACGAGGCAGTAGCCTTATCATAAAAAGAGAGTAATAAAGTGTTACAAGTTCCTCGGTTATAGGTGGTATTAACATTCATTATTTATGTTATTGCGGAGGGGAGGTATCAGTGTTGGTATAAATAAGAGGGTATTTGATGATTTGACCTCAGTTGTTTGTTAGGCAGCGTAGACACCGTCACATGTCCGTCCGTCATAATGTTTTGTATTGTAAATCATAAATTGTTTAGTGGACATAGAGAACATTTCGGGCAGGGGAGGTAAGTGGTAATGCATTCTGAAAGGATCTTTTATTTTAACTTACTCTTAAGGTCACAAGTCCTGGGTCCTGCTCGAGGTGTTTTCTCTATCACTAAATAATAGTACAATCACTGTCGCTGCTACCCGTCACGTCACAAAAGCTCACTTTGCATAGACGCGGAATATGAGTTTGCTTAGACGCGGAATAAAATTTCTAATTGACCTTGTATTTTGATTGTAATAGTTCTATCTCGTAGTGTATTTACAGTTAATGAAAGGTCGGCATCAGACAGCGGGCTCGCTATTTGCTTTGTCTTTGGATTCAGTTGTAAACAGCAAATAGCCGGACACGGTTCTGTTCGGTAATCCGGTGTTAATTAGCAGCCGGTCGGGCTCGGTGCAGTCGCGACACACGGTGTTAGCGCTTGACGAATATCGATAAATTATTTCCAAGTTTTCGCTTTGATTTCCCACTTTATCGTTACATGCTGTAGGAACATACAAAACTGACTATATGTGCCAAGATTTCGTCCATATAGGATCCATGTTTTTCAGACAACAAAAAACATAAACATTTTATCCTTAACATGAAAAATTGTGGGTTTTCTTTATAAATTGTTATCTCTACTTCAACCCATATTCGGCTAACTTGCTAACTTCTGAGCTCGAGTCTCCTCTCAGAATGAGGTTAGGGTTAGGCCAATAGTCCACCACGCTGGCCCAATGCGGGTTTGCAGACATCACACACGCAGAGAATTAAGAAAATTCTCAGATATGCAGGTTTACTCACGATGTTTTTCCTTCACTGTTTGAGATACGTGACATTTAATTTCTTAAAATGCACACAACTGACAAGTTAGAGGTGCATGCCCCAGACCAGATCCGAACCCACACCCTCCGGAATCAGAGGCAGAGGTCACATCCACTGGACTATCACGGCTCTCTTATTTTACCTCCCTTAAATATTTTTAAAACTAAATGTTACCTGTTTTGCAATGCACAAAATATCATTGTAGCAAAGTTATTAAAAATTGATTTATCGACTTAAACGTGATGGTGCACAAAAACTTATTTCTTTCGTATTAATAACATTATTGGAGTTTACATAGTAAGAGGTGATATTTTCTGTAAACATACCGGCCGTGTTGGCGAACGTTTTCAACAGTGTGTAGTCCTCGTCCCTATTGTAATGTAACGAAGTAACGCGCACCGCATACGACCCGCTTTTATCAAGTTGTTACGGGCGCGCGTGTTGTGAGAATTCATAATTATCTATCTTAAGCGCAAATTGTGTTGTTGGGGATACATTTAGGTCGGAGTTTCTCTAATAAATTAATTGTTAAAGAGATTTTAATTATGACCCATAATTTGTAACGGTGATATTTTTTACAGGGTCCATTTTTGTTATGAAAATGAAAAACAAATGAAAAGAAACGAGGAAAATAACAACTTATAAAGTATTGTATTAAATGAACTATTTTACATATCACTGTAGGACTTTATTTTCATTATTTTCAATTGTTGTAAATAAACTAACATTAAATATGTTCTTGTGACTAATTGGTTTATTTTATTCAGGTATAATGAGGTAAGTTTGAATCCCTCTGTCGCGATAATTGCATCGGGCCACCGTTTCGAGTCCAATAGTCTTCTGGCCGACAATTAGTTTCGGATTAGTGTCGGTGTGGTCCCGGTCGTATAATACAATTCTTGAAATTGCTTGTTGTTCCTAACTAAGCTCACATATTAAGGCAGAGGTTGTTCAGTTATTTTTTTATAATATTATTAGTTGACCCAGTAATCGTTATTTGCCGTATAAATTTTGGGGTTGGGTCACTTAACTAACATACTTAAGGGTATGAAAAATAGATGTTGGCCGATTGTAAGACTTACCTGATATGAACAAAAATTACATAAAAATCGGCCTAGCCGTTTAGGGGAAGTTTGATAACAAACAGCGCGACAAGATAATTTTACATAATTATCAGAATAGGATTATTTCGGTAAGTTTGGAATTAGGTAAACAATTTTTTTATTTATTACTCTAGGACCCCAATTGAGGTAGTTCTTCAGCCATCTACTTACAACTTTACGAACGAACAAAAGTACAAAATATAGGGACGTTTTATCAAAAAGTATTTAAATGAATAGTATATTGGTAAAATTACTTGTACCGACTATTTTGTTTATATTGCTCGGTAGTAGAACTAAAGGAACTTAAGCAATAAATACCTTACATATATTCATGCTGTATAATTTTCATTTCCATACCTATAAAATTGTAGTTATTTTTAATAAATAGCTTTGATCACTTTTGATTAGGCAATACTATTCCTATTGGTATATATCTGTAAGTAGATAGTTGAAAATTTATTCTCTTTCGTTTTATTCTGTGTATCTATAAAAATATTCAGTGCTATTTTATTTACATGACAAAATACTTACACCCATCAGTAAGAACTGGCATTATTGATATTGAAAAAAGAACTTCTGAACACAATATAATCTGGGGGTAAAGTCATCATCGACATGAAAGAAACACATCGAAATTCTTAAGGGGAAAATATTACTTTGCAATCGCGAAATTCTTCGCTGAAACAACTCGCGGGGAGGTAACGTTCATTTCGACAAAAGACGAGCAATATTCCGTGCACAAAGGAAGGCGGCCGATAGATTCAATGCAGTGACACAAGAAATGGCAGAACAAAGCGGTAACAAAGCTCATATTGAAAGTTACATAGGCAAGCGACCGCGGCGCCCGCCGTGTGATCGACAATTTCAATACCTCGATTCATTAGTTATAATGTCGGTTTCGGTTATGTTTTTTTTAATCTGACTGTTGAAGTTTTGGTGTTGCTTTAATAATTAAATAATTTATTGTATTTTTTATCCGCACACCACAAACAGCGCATGTTTTATTATAACAAAAATAATATAATAACTAACTAACCAAATATACAAAGACTCACTTATCGATCTCAAAGGGCAAATTTAGATTAGAAGTATATTTTAAAAATATATATTTAATTATTTGCTTTGCTTTTATTAAAAAGTAAGCTGAGCTTCAAAACCTGAGCTTCTATTAAAAAGTAAGCGTTTATAATAAAAAACATTTTGTTTAATTGAAAATAGTTGAATGCTGAATAACAATCAATCAATATCCTTTGAAGATGACTTCCAAGAGTGAAATCCTTTTGAGATTTATCTAAATTCTTCAATAATGGTTTTGTATTATTGATAGTTTTAATTTATTAATCTTTAAACTGTGAATATTTCCTATTATTTGATTTGTTGGTTATTTTTTTCAACATACAATAGCAATTGTGACTTATTTAAATATTTGTTTGTAAAAGTCCTTACAGATGCATGATTTACTCAATTTTTTTAACGATTTCTTTTAAAATGTAGAATCCACTAAAAAGCTGAAAATATTTTATATTAAAAGTTAAAAAATATTTGTTGAATAAGTATTTTGAAGTTAGTAGAAAATGGAATGTGAATAAAATATTTAATTTAAAACCTTAAAATGTAAAAAAATGCACTAACTCTGTGTAATTTCTTCCCTAAAAACATAGTTAACAAACTAAAGATAGCTTGTTGGTTATGCTGTAACAACAATGATCATATTTTAAAAGCTTTAATTAGTTTCAGCTTCATACTTACTTGAAAGTTTAAGAAATTTTGATGTAAGACGCATGCGCGCGTTATACGCACCACCCCTTAAGCCTTACGACCGCCTCCCTTAACAAACACTACCTGAAAATTGAACCTTCTGCTCTGAAACACAAAGTTTTACAGCGATCCATCATCTAACCAAAGTTCGGGACACAACATGATCCTTCAGTTCTAAAGCCGTCATTATGTTATCGTAGGAAGAATTAAATTTTCGTAACCATACTCAGTATCATTTTTGTCTCCAACCCTGTGATTAATGCAAATTAGACTCAATGGTGCATGAATAAGGTTTATTTTTCATTGTATGTCAAAACAGACAGGATAATTGTACGGAAAGGAGTGTAGTACTCAGTCGGCTCCGAGCCCTCACGTAGTACGGATCAAGTACTCGGTTCGTAGAGGGAGCGCGATCGTAACTTATTTCGTAGACTTAGCGTAGCATTCGTAGCATGCGCTCGTAGCAATACTTTGCCGTAGCTTATAAGCAGTGCTGTTTTATTTATTAAATTCAAATATACTTCTTTATTCATTGAATAATATGTAAATTCAATAAGAAAGGTAATAATAATAAAGTTAAATATATTACGTAAATGTCCGTTACGCGCAATTTCTGCAGCATTAGTCAAAAACTAAGTTACTTTTTTTAGATACAATTTAATCTGAAAGTTAAATCACAAATAAGTGTTCTTGAACTTATACCTATTTAAAAATGAGAGTCACGTTTACTCTCGTGATTTATTATTGTATTTCTCGTTGAAATTAAAAGGGGATTGTGTTAATGTATCTTATAATAAGTAAATGCGAGTGAATGTAAATCGTAGTTAGCGAGGCGGGCGCGCGGCGAGCGGGGTCCGCATATTTGCCGTTTCCTCGGCATTCCCCAAGTTAATTAAAGCCCATTTGTACACTGTCTTGCAAAATATAATTTATGGAATGAGAAAGCATTTTCACGCCTGCAAAATATTTAAATCAACCCGCTCCTTCGAGATTTAAAAGTACAGACGTTGATTTCGAGAAGTAAGACATCTTACAGTTACTATCAAGTTATTTAACCAATCCACTGATAAAGTTATTCAATTTCAATGATAATTTGGCTTTGATGAAGTGGTGATATCTTACACGCAGTATTGTGTAAGCTAAAAAACACCTACACAGCAGAAACTATTATTTAGTGGGAGGCATGTGATATCGAAACCCGTTTAACACACAAGTGCGTCTGACTGTACACAATAGTATTACATCCAAAGTTAAATCGTATTCTAAAAATTGAAAATAAGTTTGAATTGCAAATAGTATATATAAAATGATTGCATTAATACTAGTTGCATTAAGAACTTCAAACAACGTATTTAGCCGGTCAATCAGCGATGAGTCGTAACTCTTACGTAATGTGACTATTGATAAACATCGACCTCTACTCCACCTCCTTGTCGAATCCAAATAAGCCCGCCTCGATCCTTAGCCCCGCCTACCATCAGCGTAAATATGTTATGTATTAGTCTATATAAAATTAACGGTAGTCATCATTCTCATAAAATATGTTTACATCATCAATGGTTTGTCAGACTCATTGGTAGGTACGTCTAACTTAAGGTCTTCCTAAAAACATAAGGTCCAACATAAGGTCTAACCAATAAAATAATAATAAAGTATAGATAAATAAATGAACGAGTCTTTATAATAAAAGTATTCAACTACCGATAGTAGTTTCCTGAACTGGAAAGAACTGGAAATTTGGCCAGATTATAGGTTTTTTTTCAATTTTATTACAATTAAATATTAATAATACCATGTTTAAAATTGATAAATTAATACTTCTTCATGTTATATAAATATTGTCTGTTTTATATTCTATCAAATCTTAGATTATCTATCAAATGACAAAACTACGTCCAAATGAATGAAGAAATTATTGTATTTAAGTTTCGTCCACAAGTCTTCTAAATAAAACTTAATAATGTATAGAAGTTTTATATTGAAGTCTCGTTAACAGCGTACAATGCTAACGATCAAAATGAACCAGTTAGCGCTTGTTGCAACTCTCACAGCTACAAGTAAGAAGACGAAACTGTGCAGTGTCGGGAGAATACTGAGCCTTAACAAGCCGACCATCTCAAGTTGTTAAACGTGTCCGAGACTACTTGCACATAATTCCGTGGTTGCTTTGAAACTCGAATAATTTCATAATGTCCCAACATACATCATTGAACAGTCTGTAAACTTAATTATTTTGACGCATCAGACTTCTAAAGATCATTAAATTTAACCAAATTTAATTATTTAAAATATAATAGAGTTTTTTTTACAGTTTATGAACGTTAAAAATATTCAACATTTTTATAGGCCTTAGAAACCCTCATCTGTTTTTTTTAAATAACTAGCTGACGCCGCGTGGTTTCACCCGCGGGTTTCCCGTTCCCGTGAGAATACGGAGATAATATATAGCCTATAGCCTTCTACGATAAATAGGCTATCTAACAATGAAAGAATTTTTTAAATCAGACCAATAATTCCTGAGATTAGAGCGTTCAAACAAACAAACTCTTCAGCTTCATAATATTAGTATTAGTATAGATTAGACAGTCTCTTATGTTAATAAAGTTGACGATTTCTTAGGAAAAATAGATTATTGCACATTTAATTTTTAAATTAAACTCTTATAAGTAATTTAACCGTAAAATAGCACTTTTTTATATTCTAAAACATTGCAAAGGCACAGACTAAAAGGATTCCTAATAAAATAACTAAGCTGTAAGCAATCTAGTAATTAAAAAAAAACGTAAAATAATTATAGAAATCATAAATTAAAATTTAAAATCTTTAAGGCAATATTCGCGTGTGTTTGAAATTTGAGTAAATTTTGGAAACATCTTTCAGTGTCATAGATGGCTCGCCATTATAATTAATGTAATGAGAAGACAAATTGACTGGTACTTTATTTCATGGGTTGATATTTCCAAATACCCCATATAAGTATTACTAAATCGCTATTACTTGAAAGTGTGAAGACTTGTGGTCGTTGGAAAGTTTAAGAATAAAAGGAAAGCCAGGTGATGGATACTAACTCACTAGGCCGAAGCAGACAGCCGCCAGCGGCAAGAAACCACATCGTTTACACCGATCATAAAGGAAGAAAGTGAGTACTAACTTTAAGTTTTAAAAAAAATATCAATGATATGAGAAGAAAAGAGGTAGAAAGGTTAAACGCGGGCCGCAAGTAGCACGTTAAAACTATGCTAATTAGCAAACCTGAGCTCAATCGCTGCACTGTCATCGTGCCGTTGACAACACCGTTGAATTAATTTTTGTGTGTCAGTTGTAAACATCGAATGTGGTTTATGTAACCTATCTCTTTTTTCATCTAATATCATTATAAAAGTTTATCATAGTTTTAGACGATGCAACTATATGGATATTTACACTTAAATATAATTATACACTTAAACGGTGAGCAAACGAGCAAGCAGGTCATCTCATGTGAAGTGGTTTCCACCCATAGTCATTTGTAGACACTGCTTGCCTGCCTTTGATGGGTTTGGTTAAAACATTCCATATTGTGTTATTTTTTTACAAATCCTTAGATGATTCGTCAATATAGCATTAAATACTAAAATCTATATAATAATGTAATTAAAAAATAACAACAATCAATAGAATAAGTTTACTGTTTTGATAATAGGAAGTACATAAAAGTCAGTAATCAGTTCGTATTATTAAGTTATCTGCCAGTAAATTAGGCTATTACTTGCGCTCGGAGCTGTAGAAAGCTGTACTGAAAGCGTAAGCTTCCCGTTTTCTCCTTGTGAAGAAATTCTAAAGCGCAGTTAACTCTTTAATAAGCTTCCTCGTGGGTGTTACAGGTGTTATTTCGATAGCGACAATTAGCAGAATTCTTATAGCTATTGTAGGTTATTTATATATTCTTACTATGTTTACAGAATAGCAACTTCACGATGTAAGTCATTATTTAATTATTATTAATGTGCTGTTCCATGCCTGAATTCACTCGAGATGTTTTATATTCGAGTAAGAATTTAGTAAGAAGTAGGTAAGAATTATCCATCTTTAATTTTTCAATTTTCTGTTTTGTTTCGTAAGAACCCTGAAAAATATTATTAATACACATCTGGATAATAAAAACTCTTGTATAATAAATATAAATTTTAAGTAACTAAATTTAAAATATTCCCGGTCAAGCTTCGCTTTGCCTTATGTGCACTTCATCCCTACCCCTACCCCTTGACTCTTAAACATTTGTATGGGAAATAGAAAAGGGTTGTTTTTACGTTTTTCCCGGCAATTATTCTAATTTTTCTCACATATTTAAGCTTCTCTATACCGCCACTAACATTTCAAGACCAAGAAGAGACTATTTTATTAAACTAATGCTGTGAGATTCCTAAATATACTCTCATCTGACAAAAATACCGAGGTTCGAAATCGGTCCAACTTTTCAGTCACGTGCATTTTAAGAAATTGAATATCACGTGTCTCAAAACGATGGACGAAAAACATCGTGAGGAAACCTCCTTACCTGAGTGTTTTCCTAATTCTCTACGTGTTTGATATCTGCCAATCCGCATTGGGCCATCGCGGTTGACTATGGGCCTAACCCCTTTCATTCTGAGAGAAGACACGTGCTCAGCAGTGAGACAAATATGGATTGATAATGATGATGATCACCATTTTGTACCGTTATATTTAACAAGACAATGTCATTGCATTATAATTTACAAATTTCAATTTAGATAATTGTTACGCTCTAGGTGTGATGATTGTTTGTGGTCGGCTGCAATCACTCAATTAACAAACTGGTGTATCAAATGGGCATTTCAAATAAACTGCATCAATTAATTGAAGGGGCTAATTTAAACCAAACAAATGGGTGCTATTATTTCTCTCAATTTAGTCTAACAAGCAAGTTAAAGTCAAAGGTTCGTTGAAACGCGGAACCCAATGGCCGTGAATTTTGTAATCTTCATTAATTTTAACCGAAAGTTAACTGGAAAGCTTCTTACTCTTGTTTCGCCTTAATTTTGTAACTTTATTAGAGTGGTGTGACTGTTTGGCGTTTTCATTGTGAAATAAATATAGGTGTAGGTGACTTAACTATGTAACTATGTATGTATAATAAAAATTACAAATAATATTGTAGTAGAACTTGATACGAGGTATCTGGATATTACAAAAAGGTCGGGTGGTGTTCTATGTGGAAAACACAAGTAGTTACGAGTAGTACCTGCCAATCTTTTTTTTTATTCTTTACAAATTAGCCATTGACTACAATCTTATACTATTATTGTTGACGATCTATGCACTATGTGGACAAATTGTACAAAATAGAAAATTCTCTATGCAGTGCAGAGTTTATAATGAGTCCTCAGGGTAGGCAGGGCATTTTTGCATCTAAGGTTTGCTCGCCACTGCCGACGGAGTGATGGGATGGTAAATACTAGGATTAAGTATAATTATGGGCTTAAAGATAATTAAAGTGACATAATTTACTCTTTCATATAGACCTACTGTACTATAGCAGTCATACAGTTTTCTAAACCGTTATTAATAAATGGGTAATAGTATTATATAATATAGCCGTTGTTCATTTCAAAGTACGCGATATTGTGAGTGAGCCACAAGATTTATTTGCACTATTAATCTATGCAAGTACGGATTGCATTGTTTATTCAACAGTATAAATTTACCATTACGGCCCGTTGCGAAGCTTAAGAAACAAAGAAAAGTTGTTAAATAGGAGCATACAACTTCGAGAAGTTGATTACATGGAAAACTTTACGACGGTTGCATATTTTCTATTTTAAACGTCTTTGGTTAAAAAATATTGAAACGAAAATAGATGGTAACCCGTTCTCTTGTGTGGTTTTTTTACCTTATTTACATGAAATGTTTTTTGCTCATTATAAAACAACATAGAAAATGTATGTGCGTAGAGCCTAAACTATTCATTTGATTTTGATTATTATGAAGGCGAGTTTGATTAGTTTGGCTACATTATATGCCTTATTAACCGAGATTTTAACTGATGAACAAAAAAAAAACTAAAAATTAAGTAAAACTTGAAAAAACCTCCTTTAATAAAATTAGCCTACGTTTGGAAGACGGGAAATTACAATCTAAACAAATGTTATATAGAGGAAAGGTTTGTATTTTTGTGTAAGTAACGAATACATTAAAAAACTACCAGACCAATTTGAAAATTTCTTTCAATAGAAAGCTACATTAACAACCAACATAGGCTATATTTTATCCCCATGATAATGGGCACAGGCCGGTGAAATCACGAGGTTCTTGCTAGTAAAAAATATGCAGACACTCAAATAAGTAAAATATATTCCATGAAATATTTTTTTGACTGCACATTGAAACTTATTTGCGAACTTATTTTTGTATTTTATTTTGTTGTTTGTGTTATCAACCCATATTCGGCTCACTTCTGAGCTCGAGTCTCCTCTCAGAATGAGAGGGGTTAGGCCAATAGTCCACAACGCTGGCCCAATGCGGATTAGCATTCACACACGCAGATAATTAAGAGAATTTTCTGGTATACAGGTTTCTTCACGAGCCACGTGATATTTAATTATTTTTAATGCACACAACTGAAAAGTTAGAGGTGCATGCCCCGGACAGGATTCAATCCCACACTCTAGGGAAGCAGAGGTCATATCCACTGGGCTATCACGACTCTCAAGGCTTTTGTTGTTTAAGTACGAATAAAAGTCATCAAAGAAAATAACAAAGAATACAAAAACTTATACAAAATTCTGTTTCTATAATTTCGTGAGTAATAATTCAGTCTGTGCAACAAAACATTATAAAAACGTAAAAATAGCGGTAGATTATAAGGAAATTTGAATAGAAATTGTTTGGTGCTCCTCGGCGGGCGGCGGCGAGTGTGTGAGGCGGGACAGCCGAGTTACTTGCGCAGTTTCCGTTAGTCACATTTTCGCAACAAGGTATTCACATTTCGAGAACGGGAAAGTTGGCGTTATCGTGTTTAAAATAGAACGACAGGCACATCTAACTTTGTGACGTAAAATGGACACGTCACAGCGCTGTGTCCTGTACGAAACGAGCTGATGTGACGTACTGCTACGTGATACGACCATTTTTATTATTATTGTATATGGAGATGCAACACGTACTGTTTACATTACTCTGATCATTTTCTTGCAGTGCCTATTCATCTGTTATTATCACAGAACAGACAACGCTTAAAGATAACGCTAAAAATTATCAGCCCATTTTGAACGGCTTATAATACAGCACTACTTATTATAGGAGAGGGGATATGGAGCTTAGACCCACCACGCTGCTACAATGGGGGTGGGCTTAAGGTCTATATATCTATACTATACTATAATATATAAACAACCTTATTTCTAAACAAAAACCGCATATCCGTGTTCTGAATAAAATTTACCGACAACTGAAATGCAGCGATAAATTAAAAGCAGCAGATGACAAAAAAAAAGAATTTCATAATAATTATTTTTTTTTATAATCGCGTGCATAATATTATTGGGATACGAAAAGTTTCTCAATGAATGGTAGCAAAATATTAAACATATAAGCTTTAGCTCCAGAATTAAATCAATAAATAAACGCTAAAAAAGATAATTCAGTTGTGACGGTTATTTATTATGACAGCAATTTCATAACTGTTTTGTAATTACTAGTCTAGTATTTAAATTAATTAGTGAGTTCAGTAAATAAACTATAAATAATACTTTTGCGGCTCATATGTTAACTGCATATAATTATTGAAAATTGTTGGAAAACAAATTCCATTTTGGTGCAGTTTTAATTGCGTTGAATAATCTAGGGTAGCCCAATACGACAATTTTGATCATGATGCAATGACATTAAAATTATTCTAACATACCTATGGCACTGAGCACAAACTCTACAGCTTTATTTGATATTTTGGCTGGTGGGAGGCTTCGGCCGTGGCTAGTTACCACCCTATCGAGAAAGACGTACCGCCAAGCGATTTGGCGTTCCGGTGCGATGTCGTGTAGAAACCGAAAGGAGTGTGGATTTCATCCTACTCCTGAAAAGTTAGCTCGCTTTCATCTTAGACTGCATCATCACTTACCATCAGGTGAGATTGTAGTCAAGGGCTAACTGGTAAAAAAAATAACCTATCCATCTTCCGACATTATTATTATCAGACCAGCTTTGGTACTATATTACAGGTCCAATTATTGAACTTCAGAGAATGGTTTTGCTTCTAATGTTTGACCCATTAATACTATCTTACTGTATGGAGACACCTAAAGAGCTTTTCTTTTATCTAGAAACAAAAAAGAATAAAATAACATACTATGTTCTCGTATGACAACTGATTTCTGTACCTTTATTTTAAACTGTAGACGGATAATGTTACTAGACACGACATACTTCCATCCACTGTAATATTACCGGATCGAAATCAGGCATTAGATTGAAATCTGTCTATTTAAGAATACAAAAAACAGTAAAAGCTTACCGTCTAGACAATGACAACATTGTAAATGTTTCGTGCTGGAGAAATTACATTTTCATTCGCCGGTCCCAACACATTCCGAACTTGTTTCTCTGCGAGCGTATAAAGCCGAGTTGACACAGTCCTAGTAAGTTCGGACCATGTGAACTCGGATATTTGCGAGTACTTGGACACAACTAGTATTGTGGCAACGAACAATCCTAGTGTACTCGGACGAAGGTGGACTAGGATTGGACATCCACATTTACTAGCGTGTCCCACTTCTCCAAGCTACTCGTACCTAGTACGTAAGTAAGAAATCAAGATGGCGTGTACTAAAAACAATTAAGTGTGTAATTAGTATCATAACTGAAAAAAATTACAAATAAATAAATTGTCAGATCTCACCTCTTTGATTAAATCCCGACAAGCTTGAAATTAGGTATTTCACAGTATTTATTGACTGAAATATAAAATTTGATAATACGTAAGTGCATTTCTCGTATCACTCATTTTATAAAATAAAAGAAAAATTAGGTATTTTCTGATTAAGAAACTCATTAATTACTTCTTACTAGTATTAGGTCTGTTAAAAAAGGTATTTATCTTTATTTACATATGTTCATACCATTGCATACGTAAAATACAAATATGCTATAGCAGCATTTGAAGTTTGGAAAATTGCCCGTATTTTTCGAGTATAGAACACCACTTCTCGAGTCGTGCAATAATTATAATTAATATTATGTTATTGTTAACCGCTATAGTAGTACACTTGTAAAGGAGTGCACTCGTAAAAGTCTACTCGCTACGAGCGTACTTGGCCTGTGTCAACGCCGCTTAAGTAAGGGTAAGCGTACAAATTGATTTATTGAAGTTAAGCAGGCTTGCGAGTTGCGCGGGAGTACAGACCTTCGGGTTACAGATAAAGTGGAAATAAAAAAAGAAACTTCACAAACAGAAATCCCCTTGTCGCGAGATTTACGAGCCGACGCACCTCCGCGCAAATAAGTTATGGAAATTTTATGTGCTGTTCGGATACACTGCTTAAACGTGACACAGAGGAATTACGTTTAATAATAAACAAAGCGGATTTAAAACTGGAAACTGTTAAAACTTACATTATCAGTTGAAGTTTTACTCGTATATAATATTCATAATATTCCAACCTTGCACAGCTAATCGCACTTGCTTTTAAATGACTTAATTACACATAGAGTACCTATAAATATATCTGTATACATTTTATAGGGAATTTGAATGTATTGTAGATGAAATAAACAACATTAGCGATCAATTTTAAACTAATACCTTTCAAGAAAAGTTTTGGTTAAACATACAATTTTCTTTATGAGGCCTGAATGAAAGGCGTCGAGTAATTGTGAACCTTTCAGGGATAATTATGAAAAGTCACGCAAATATTGATTTAGTTACAATAATGTCTTTCATGACCTAGACATCATAAAGCAGATTTGGGTTAATAAATAAAGTTTTACAAAGTTGGTACCCAATACTAAAATTAAAAATTTGTCTATAGGCAGAGCGTGTTAACGCCGTAAATATATTTATTTTTTAAAATTTGTTTAAATATCAACATTACCTACTTGTTTTTTTTTTCAATTTTTAGAAATAAATGGCGGCAATCGATAAGGAATTTGTATTTAAAAATAATAAACGTACCCCACATTTAATTAAATGTCCAAACAATTGAACTCTTTTGAGCGAAATGTTGTACGTATGTCTGAGTTGTTAGTTCTAAATAATACTGATAATAAGAAATGCCTAGCTATGTTTGCTGAGGGCAATTCAGACAGGCGTTAGAAACTTTCAATTTTAACTTAATTATGAAACCATGAAAATTATTGATTACATTTCAATAACAACTAAATTAGTTTTCATTAGGTGCAATACAATTTTAAATAATAAATAAATAAAAAGCCATAAATTCTGTAAAAAATTTCTTGCATAATTTTTTACAGAATTTATGTTAGTAATCTAGATTAATTTGGTTATTAAAAACTTAAATATATGTTAGTACATTAATAGTTTGTTTTTATTACGCAAGAACCCCAGAATGGGTGAAGGCCTCCTCCAAAGATGTCCAATTGTCCCTGTCCTGTGCTACTTGATACCAATATGGGCCAGCTGTTTTTTAATTTCGTCTTCCCACCTTGTCAATGGTCTTCCTCTGTTTCTTTTGCCTAGTGGGAAAAGAAGTTCGTTACCTTCTCTCCAGAAGGTAACGAAGATAACAATTTTAAATATGAATTTAAAAATATAAATCAAAGGTTCAAGTTTCAAAAAGCTGTTATTAGCTTTATTTTTACAGTGGGCACTTTGGCATTGTCGCCGCTTGTCGCTTAGCAAACATGCCGCGCTGAGTGCTACGTGATGTGGAGTGTATTACGGTGATTCCGGTTAAAATTAACTGGAACCACTCATTTTACTATTACATTATTTTAGTCAAATATATACTCCATACGTTTGTTATTTCTGGTTTAATTTAAGTGTATTGTGTATATTATAGAGTAGGTAGGTAGTGGATATTATTGCCCAGTTGACATAGTGAGTTTCGTTAACAATGGGCAGGAATACGAAAAATGTGGTTTTTAAAAGAGTAAATATTACTTTGATATATTATAACGATTCCTTAAATAATGCAATAAAAAATAGAAATAAATGTAACTTTCAAAAGAAAGTTTATTCCATACCCTAACAAGTAAAGACAGAGACGTGCTGCCAAGCGATTTAGCGTTCCGGTACGATGTCGTGTAGAAACAGAAAGGAGTGTGGATTTTCATCCTCCTCCTAACAAGTTAGCCCGCTTCCATCTTAGACTCCATCATCACTTACCATCAGGTGAGATTGCAGTCAAGGGCTAACTTGTACAGAAAAAAAAAATTCTACATCTAACCCAAGAGTATTATTTAGATGCACAGTGCCGTGCACAGTGGCGTGCATAATGCTCTTAACTACGATAGGCACTATACGTGCAAATTATACTAAATCGAAAATTCCTTCTCTAATATAGGTTAATGAATTCTGAGGGTAGGCAGTACATTTTTGAATTTATAAAGTGCCCGCCACTGCGTGCTCATGCTTGTCAAACCGATAAATTACTACATACATTACTACATATACTACGAGTATTTACGTTAGGTAAACTAATGAGAGCCGTGATAGACCAGTGGATATGACCTCTGCCTACGAATCCGGAGGGTGTAGGTTCGAATTCGGTCCGGGGCATGCACCTCCAACTTTTCAGTTTTGTGCATTTTAAGAAATTAAATATCACGTGTCTCAAACGGTGAAGGAAAAACATCGTGAGGAAGCTTGCACTCCTGAGAATTTTCTTAATTATCTGCGTGTGTGAAGTCTCCCCCCACCCATTCTGAGAGGAGACTCGAGCTCAGCAGTGAGCTGAAAAATGGGTTAACAATGATGATGATGATGAAACTTATGACAAAATAACTAAAAAACTATTACATTACATCTAACTTCTATTTCGCAAACACCTTGTAGTACAAGTATATAAACTTAGTTACCGAAGTTTGAAATAACATATGAACATAAATAACATAAATACAGTATGGGAGACATCCCACGTTTTTTGCGAATTGATAAACAAAAACTTATACAGCACTTTAGGGTTTTCGCTCAACAAACAAACGGAACTGAGTGATACGTGACGTGCAGTGTAAAACGGGGGATTTGGGTGAAAGTAACGTTAAAGAAAGGTTTTATTAGTCGGCGTTCACAATAGGGGAAGGTAAGCACTCGTCGAAGAATTATCTTAATTCTCTGCGTGTGTGAAGTCTGCCAATCCGCATTGGGCTAGCGTGGTGGACTATTGGCCTTACCCCTCTCATTTTGAGAGGAGACTTAAGCTCAACAGTGAGCCGAATAGGTTGATAACGACGAAACACTCGTCAGTATTTTGTCTTACAGGTTGTTGTATAATAATTTTATACTATAGATAGGTTACGTGCCTATAAATCACCGCAGAAAGTGATCCGAAAATAGCTACACCACTGAGCGCACACATGCGCAATTTTGTCTTTAATTCCATTATATATATTTATGTATATTTAGTTTTTACACTTCCTAAATTCTCTTTCTTCTTAATTTATCTTCAACACCTATACAGAATACATAATGCGGATGGTTCTGGAAAACTGGGACAAGGGAATATCTGTGGGAGGACGAAATTCAAACTTACGGTATGCAGACGATACTACGCTTTTTGTACAAACTAAAGAGGATATAGAAGACCTGCTGACCCGTCTAGAAGTAATTAGCCTTGAATTTGGACTTGCCATTAATAGAGAGAAGACCAAAATAATGATTGTGGACCGCGCCAATCAGAACAGACCAGATATTGACAAAATAGCGAACTGTGAGGTTGTTCCAACCTACATCTATCTGGGTTCTACTATCTCTAATACTGGTGGTTGTGAGATTGAAATCCGGAGACGTTGTGCCATTACTAGATCGGCAGTGGATAAACTTAGTAAGATTTGGAAAGATAGGAGAATCATCAAAACCACCAAGGTTCGACTTATGAGGTGTCTTGTCTTTCCAATCTTTCTCTACGGTGCGGAAACGTGGTCCTTGCGTCCACAAGACCGTCGCAAGATCGATGCCCTGGAGATGTGGTGTTGGAGGCGTTTGTTGAGGATTCCTTGGACAGCATTCAGAACCAACATTTCCATTCTCAATGAACTAAAGATAAAAGAAAGGCTTTCGTCGACTGTGCTTTTACGGGTCTTAAAGTTCTTTGGCCACATCTCCAGAAATCATGATTCTATAGAACGGTTGGTAGTGCAAGGGCAAGTCCAAGGCAAAAGATCCAGAGGCCGATCTCCAACCCGCTGGACGGATTTAGTTAAGGCTGCTACAGTCATTTTTGGCGGAGTGTACTCAAAATGCAGCCAATCGCCAAAAGTGGCGGAGCATTGCACAGAAGGCATCGCTCATCGCTGCAACCACGACCACTCAGCCAAGAGTGTACGATTAAGAAGACTTCCTAAATAAGCAGTGTAAATAAACCACGTATTAATACGGAAACGGGAACTACGCGGGCGAAACCACGTGTTTTATTTGATTACTAGCTGACGTCGCGCGGTTTCACCCGCGTGGTTCCCGTTCCCGTAGGAATATGGGGATAATATGTAGCCTATAGCCTTTCTCGATAAATGGGCTATCTAACACTGAACGAAATTCAAATCGGACCAGTAGTTCCTGAGATTAGCGCGTTCAATCCAACAAACAAACAAACTTTTCAGCTTTATAATATTAGTATAGAAAAAACTTAAGACACAGAGTATTCACCAGTATTTGAGAACAAAACATAGGAGTATAATTTTTATATTGCCATTCATATGAACGATATTTTTTAAACAAGCGATTGTTTGTTCAAAAGAATGAAGTAATAAACGCGAAACGCCGCCAGTACTTGTGCGTTGTCCCGCAAACAATCCGCGCTGAGTGCTACGTGACGTCGCTGTAAATTGGTGCGATTCCCTAAATTAACTGGATCCAATCATTTTTTAGGGTCCCATAGTTGGTTAACCCGTTAAGCTGTTCATATAGTTAGTTGGTTTGACTTTGGCTTTTTTATTTTTTTTATTCTCTACAAGTTAGTCCTTGACTACAATCTCACCTGATGGTAAGTGATGGTGCAATCTAAGATGGAAGCGGACTAACTTGTTAGAAGGAGGATGAAAATCTACACCCCTTTCGTTTTCGAAAATTCGAAATCGCGTACGTCCTTGTCGGTAGGGTGGTAACTAGCCACGGCCGAAAGCCTCCCACCAGCCAGGCCTGGACCAATTATGAAAATTTCAATCGGTCCAGCCAGGAATCGAACCTAGGACCTCCGTCTTGTAAATTCACCGCGCATACCACTGCGCCACGGAGGCCGTTTCAGTGGTAAGTTCTACAGTTGTGACTTTGAAAATACACCTTTTTTTGTAACTGACAATACCCATAATAATGCGACTTTTATTACCGTAAACTAGAGTTTTTAATCGGTCTATTCCAATCTATTGGTGCCCGCTGTATTTTGGCCAATAATATTATCGTCTTATAAATATTTCCAAAATAAAAATTCAAGAATTCAAAATTCATTCATTCGACTGGTGACAGAAGGGCTGGCTCATTTTTTGCGCAAAGGATCAGCCTGGCTGTCCAGCGCGGAAATGCAGCCAGTATTCTTGCCACCACTCCACGTGGGCATGATTTGTATAGTTATTAGGATAATAATAATAATAATAAGTCTTTATTTCAGGCTATAAACCCATTTAAAATATACAGATAAATAATAGTAGGTAGTTAATTAGTAAATCTACAGTAAAGTACCTAATTTAAATAAGTTAGCTTAAGTTCCTTTTTGTATTCTTTCTCAATAAAAAAAATCATTTATTTCAGTTTACAAGCATTTTTAATACGTCATTTGACTATTTGTAAAGATTCTACCACTGGTTTACATTTCGTATTTTTTTTAAACAAATCAGTTGTTATAATAAAAATTTACAAGGTTTTCCGATCACATTTTAAAAGTAGGATGTATTTCGACGTATCTGTGCCCGAACAAGCAATAACTGCGTACCAAAGCTCGTGCAGTACTTTGTGTTGTCGCTTCACAAACAATTCGCACAGTTCGACGTGACATGCATTGTAAATTCCAACTTCAGCTCAAATCTCTTTTTATTGTATGATACCCTCTCTTAAATAAATTGTAAATACTGATTAATTATACATATGAACAGTACTGATGTAATTTAGCCCCAATAGCTTAACGGTCAAGAACCGCGATAGCTCAGTGGATATGACCTCTGCCTCCGATTCCGGAGGGTGTGGGTTCGAATCCGGTCCGGGGCATGCACCTCCAACTTTTCAGTTGTGTGCATTTTAAGAAATTAAACATCACGTGTCTCTAACGGAGACGGAAAACATCGTGAAGAAACCTGCATACCAGAGAATTTCTTAATTCTCTGCGTGTGTGAAGTCTGCCAATCCGCATTGGGCCAGCGTGGTGGACTATTGGCCTAACCTCTCTCGTTCTGAGAGGAGACTCGAGCTCAGCAGTGAGCCGTATATGGGTTGATAACGAGACGAGCTCAATGGTAAAATGGCTCAAATCCTCAACACTATCAGCCTATTTTAACGGTCCACCACATTCCAGGCCTCCCACCATAAAGAAGTGGCTTTAAGAAACTTAGACCCATCATCACCATCGTGAGGAAATCTGCATACCTGAGAATTTTCTCAAGTCTCTACGTGTGTAAAGTCTGCCAATCCGCGATGGGCTAGCGTGGGGGACAATTAGCCTAACCTCACTCATTCTGAGCGGAGAGTCGTGCTCAACAGTGAGCCGAATATGAGTTGTTAATAATGATGATGATGATAATATATTAACGACGGGGACTGGCGGCTTAACTTGCTCTCCGAGGCATGGAGAGAAAGAAAGAAAGAAAGAAAGAAAAAATCTTTATTACAGCATTATGCCACACAACACAATATGCTCATAATATCATATAATGCTAACAAATAATATTGTCATATTAAATAATATGACAGGACAATACCCTGCGATGTGTGGCATAACCCAATAAAGGGCCCCAACTCAGCATATGCTACATACTCTTTAAATAAAAAGAGCATGCAGCGCTGGTTTTCAGTTGGAACCGTTAAGCTTTCCGACTTTGGGCTGAGAATTTTATTGGAACATTTCTTAGAAGAAAATCTCTGTATTCTAAATCAAGATTAGAAGATTCGAACCCAGAACCTCGTAATCCGTAACTACCACCAACGATGCAGTTATAGCGTAAAGTCTGCTCGCATTGTCGACTCGCAAACAAGCCGCACTGGGCAGGTACCTACAACGTGACATGTAGTGCAAATTGCGGGTGCTTCGGCTGAAATCAACTGCGCGGAATCATTTTATTATTTTGCCAAAAAATGTTTAACAAAGCCACTTTTTCGTTAAAAACTCAATTTTTCTGAATGCTTTATGGTGCTTTATGGTAAGTTAAATTGTTCGTTAGCCAGAGCGGCTACCGGTCGAGACATGTGGTCCAGGGATTTCTTACTTCCTTATAAAAAAGTGTCAACAATCATAGATTTTTAAACCTGGAATGTTTGTGATGTAACAACTGTTTAGTCCCGATTATGAAAATTAACATCTATAGTGTTTGTTACTAGTTTAAACAACTTCAACTCAATCCACATAAGCGACAGTGGTAGACAGTGGCGTAGCGTGCCGTGGGGCCCTGTATCAAAATTAGTTGAGGGGCCCAAATGAAGGGTAAATATATCTCACAAAAGAAACAAAAAATGGTTGCTTAAAAGAAATGTGTCAGTGACTTAACCTTAGCAGGCTGTTTCCAACTTTTTGACGCACGCTTGACCAGGGAACAAAAGAGGATTACCTACATTTTACTAATTTTTGCTTTGTAGTCCGGGGGCCCCGTATCATTGATACGGCTGATACCACGGTAGCTACGCCCCTGGTGGGTAGGGTCATAGTTCAAAAATCCTCCCTCTTACGAGTACTTCATTATCAACCCATATTCGGTTCACTGCTGAGCTCGAGTCTCCTCTCAGAATGAGAGGGGTTAGGCCAATAGTCCACCACGCTGGCCCAATGCGGATTGGCAGACTTCAACACTCAGAGAATTATGAAAATTCTCTGGCATGCAGGTTTCCTCACGATGTTTTTCTTCACCGTTTGAGACACGTGATATTTAATTTCTTAAAATACACACAACTGAAAAGTTGGAGGTGCATGCCCCGGACCGGATTCGAACTCACACCCTCCGGAATCGGAGGCAGAGGTCATATCCACTGGGCTATCACGTCCTCCTTACGAGTACTACGAGTTATATTTGTACCCATTGGCTTTATCCGCTGTAAAACCATGAATATAATTGAAATATTACTTCAATTATTTGCCTTTTAGATCCCGTAAGGAATGGAGTTTAATGACCAAAATTAAAATTTTGAAAAAAAAAATCATTTTTTTTTACACAGTAATAATTTTCCAAATCCAGTTGTTAATTCTATAAATTAGTAGCGTACATAAACAAACAATAAGCTTTTTAGCTTAATTAAATTAGTATAGACATATAGGCATACAAATTTATGATCAGAATATGTTGGTGTACCTATAAATTACGTTAATTTCGCTTCGCTGCATAACATACGTGCGACACAATGCGTTGATTATGATAATAAAAACTCATAATATAGTGCCTCCCCCGTAGTTTTCCGAGTAATCAAATTAAACGGCACTGATTTCAGTGATTTCAAATATTTTAATTGACAAACAGAGATTTCGGACGGAAAATAGAGTTTTAAATTGTGTTTGTGTTTGCTGAATTTTATGAATAAATCAAAAATGACAGCCTCCTTGACGCAGTGGTATGCGCGGTGGATTTACAAGGTTGAGGTCCTGGGTTCGATCCCCAGCTGGGCTAATTGAGGTTTTCTTAAGTAGTCCAGATCTGGCTGGTTACCCTAACGGCACGGACGTACCGCCAAGTGATCAAGCGTTCCGGTACAATGCCGTGTAGAAAGCGAAAGGAGTGAACATTTTCATCCTCCTCCTAACAAATTAGCCCGCTTTCATCTTACAAAAAAACTGATCTGTCTGTATGTTTGTCGTTGTCGAAACCGATTTAATGGGATTTGTGAAAAACTGAATTAGAAGCGGACAAAATCGCGGGCGTCTGCTTGTTATCTATGTAATTGTAACTGAATCTTAGACCAATTATTGTATAGGACCTGCCTCAATAGACGTTACTTTCCTGGCAAAATATATGATCAACGATCTAATGCGATTATAAGAACTGTCTATAAAGTAATCGATGTTTCGTAGTTTTAATCGCGTTCGTCGGCTAAAGAGCTCCGTAAAAATACTTTTTTGTGTAGTTGAATAGTGTAAAAAACGGCCAATAACTTCTAGTTTAGTATAAGATATGTACCAAACCTAAGCTCTTTTTCCTCAGAAAATGACAGACAATTTTGTTCGTAAATCTGGGTGCGATACTGGTCCTTTTATAATTGGTTTGAGAACTGAACGGATGATTTTGTAAGGTCTACGAGTACCTCAAATGTAGAACATTAGGAATTGATAGTTCAGTTTAGTCTACAGCTATTTGTATAATACCGGTCGGGCGGTAGTGTTTCCGGGTCACGGATAATATTTTACTGTTATTTTTTCCGCAATGCTGCTACAACTGCACCGGGCACAAGTGTGTGTTTATGCAACATTACGCTAGTGTAGATGTCAAACAAATCGTTATTTATGGATGTGAATTATTATAACGCACGTAAATGTTTGCACTTTCCCCAAAAGTTCATGGGATTATGTTATCAATACACAGTATGTTATTTAATCGTTATCAACCCATATTCGGCTCACTGCTGAGCTCGAGTCTCCTCTTTGAATGTGAGGGGTTATGCCAATAGTCCACCACGCTGGCCCAATGCGGATTGGCAGACTTCAGACGCGCAGAGAATTAGGAAAATTTCTGGTGTGCCGGTTTCCTCACGATGTTTTCCTTCACCGTTTGAGACACGTGATATTTAATTTCTTAAAATGCACACAACTGAAAAGTTGGAGGTGCATCCCTGGACCGGATTCGAACCCACATCCTCCGCAATTGGGGGCAGAGGTCATATCCACTGGGCTATCACGGCTCTCAGTGGTATGCGCGGTTGGATTTACAAGACGGAGGTCCTGGGTTCGATCCCCGGCTGGGCCGATTGAGTCTTGCTGGTGTGAGGCTTTGGCCGTGGCTAGTTACCACCCTACCGACAAAGACGTACCGCCAAGCGATTTAGCGTTCCGGTACGATGTCGTGTAGAAACCGAAATGAGTGTTTCATACTACTCCTAACAAGTTAGCCCGCTTCCATCATCACTTACCATCAGATTGTAGTCACGAGCTAACTTGTAGAGAATAAAAAAAAAAGTTCCGTTTACCTACTAACCATTAAAAGTAGTTCACAAGCATTTACCGTAACATCCATAAAGAATGGAATGCGATCGAATACCGTGATTGAAACAGATTTATTGAGAGCAATCAGGGATCAGATGTTAGTATTCCGCCCTAAGCCCCAGAGAGCAGGCCTCGTATCGACTGAATAATTTACACACACCTTGCATACCTCGAGACGCAAGTGCGCACATTACCTGAGCTTGTACGACTCATTTCTTTTTTATTTCTTTTCACCACACTCAGCGTGCTAAAAGAAACCGGAAGCAGTGCAAGCAATTAAAATTTTAATATGGTACGGTTATTCGCTTTAACTAACACTGAAATGGTATTTGGACAAAAAAAATTGGTAGTAAATTAATGCGTTTGTAGCACATTTCATGATTTAAATGTTGTTAGTTTATAATACCGTAGGTATATGAAATTCTTAATTATTCTCTAAATCCTATCCTACTAATATTATAAACGCGAAAGTTTGTATGGATGTTTATTACTCTTTAACGCCGCTACTACTAAAGCGATTTGGCTAAAATTTGGAATGGAAATGGATTTTACTCTGGATTAACACATAGGCTACTTTTTATCCCGAAAAAATCCATGGTTTCCTGAGATTTGCGAAAACTGATGATTTTAATGATATGAATGTTTGTCACTCTTTCACGCCTCTACTACTTAACCGAATTAGCTGAAATTTGGTATTGAGATATATTACAGCATGGATTAACACATAGGCTGCTTTTTATCCCGGAAAAATCCATGATTCGAGAACGTGAAATAGGGGTTGAAAGTTGACATCGATTTTTACGCGGATGAAGTCGCTGGCGTCCGCTAGTTATATATAAATGAATTGGGTTCTCCTTTCAAGTATCAATATTAGTCAATATGTTTAGCTTGAAGATCATTAGTTTAAAGTATTTAATTATTCAGGATGCTCGGGAGTATTTCCCATAACTTCAAGGTGTTAACGAGTTTACTTAAAGGAGCAGAACTACGAACTAATATTTTTTTAACTAAAAAATAAAAGCATTTTATGTTTTCATACAAAATAATTAATATAAATCTGGCTATCCATGTAACACACGCCTTTATCTATCCTTGCATTTTAAAATACGTATGGCTATGTTACAAAAGAAATATTATTTGCCCCGAGAATATTAATTTTAGAACATTTTATTTAATTTTCGGTAATTAATATATCCCCAGAACTCTGGGGATTATATTATTTAGTATTTCCCATAACTATGGGAAATACTTCCCAACATCCTGCATACTTACATTAAATGTACATTTTGCACAATACATAGTACACACATCACTACTCAACCCCAAAAGCGTATATCATGTGTTATGGGTACCAAGATAGCGGATCTTATCATATACATTTATATTCTACATATAAATAAATACTTATCATCATCATTAACAACTCATATTCGGCTCACTGCTGAGCTCGAGTCTCCTCACGGAACGAGAGGGGTTCGGCCAATTGTCCATCACGCTGGACCAATGCGGATTGGCAGACACGCAGAGAATTGAGAAAATTCTCTGGTATGCAGGTTTCCTCACGATGTTTGCCCTTCACCGAATGAGACACGTGATATTTAATTTCTTAAAATGCACACAACTGAAAAGTTGGAGGTGCATGCGGATCGGACCGGATTCGAACCCACACCCTCCAGAATCGGAGGCAGAGGTCATGTCCACAAATTCAACCAGACACTGGAAAATGTCTATGCTCATTACACACATATTTACCAGTTGCGGGAATGGAATCCTAATCAAATTAAATATAAATAAAATACAATAAAATATTTACCACATACAACAGTTTCAGTATTCCACTGAAATTAATACATACGCATTAAAAATCATTAACTACATATCCAAAGCTAAGCTCGGAGCGTGCAAAAGTGACTAAGTTGTCGTTGCCGACTTTATGAGTAGGACAAGCGATGGCTAACTTTTGCGCCAACTAACTTGGAGTGCTGTAAGTAAAGCGTCTGCGGCAAACTTGCCTTCGCGAATTACTTCCACACGATTTCACCATCTCACTACGATCACTTAAACTCTCGCATCTGTTCTAATAAAACTATGAGGTGAGCAAGACTCTTCGGGATTGGATTATTTGAGAGATTTCTCGAAGATTTCAGCGATGAAATGTTTAGCGATTTCGCGATTTTGATCGCACGGAATGTCAGAGTTACTTAAACAGCGAGCAGTTTAAATTTATCAGACTTTAATTAATGAAATGCCGAGTGAAGTTTAAACACGTCTCATTAATTCGTAATGCTATTATGTTCTGGCCTTTTACAAATGTCGGTAGCAGTTTAATGAAATTCGCATTTTCCTTTATTTGCCATTTATTTTTAACATTTTATTATATTTTAATGGTTTCCATCCACGGTCGCTATGCGCAAGTACCGATGTGGTAACATGTTTCACCGCTGGAACTAAATTAATGAAACGCCATTACTCCTTTTAACAACATTATTTTACATACATAACTAATTTGATGCATACACTTTTGTTCATAATAAAATGCAATTAATATGAAAATTGGCACGGTTCTATGAAATTTTGATTCATATTCACACTCCGCTTTCAGCTGTGTCGCCACAAATTTTACTCATTTTACAGTAATTGTAAACGTGTAAATAGCAGCCATAATTATTTGGATGAATTTTAATAAATAATTAGAGGGTTAATATATTTTTCATTACCAATGTAACATTATTATTTCCTTTTTGAAATATTAAAATTAACATTGCATACTAACTGTAAGGTGTTTGGCTTAAAGCTCATTGTGATTATATTTTAATACCTTTATAAAACTTTCTATACATTCAATTCGTTGTTAGCTTAAAGTACCTACCTATTTTTTAAATGTCAAATTTATCTTTTTGTAATTTCCATTACTGAACCGGTCCCGAAGGAAGAAATAGCAAGACAAACATCAGTAAAATAATAATCATTTACAATAATAATTACTATTATTTTAAACTCATTACTCATTATATTATTAGTATGAGTAGGTATGCCTTCATTAATGGTATTGTAACCTCTATTAAGTAGTTACAGTTAATGTTTATCTTAATTCTAAATGAACCATTACTTATTGTGTTGAATAACAAGAATCAACAGATACAGGCAAATAACTTATTTATCTTAGAGCAAATTGAAAGACTGCGAAGGGGTTAGACGAGTGTATTCACGTTTAGATGTAAGCATTGTTTTATGGTCGCTGCGACGCCGACAAACTTCGGCAACTGCTTTATGATCCTAATTTATAAGCGAGAGGCGTCAGTATTTACGACTCTTTCTGAAGCCATCCCTAGAGTGCGTTTCTCCAACCTCGCTTGTGAGGGATTACCGCTATATTGATAATTTATATTTTTTAATTTTTTTTTTTATAATATAACATACGATTATTTTCAGTTTTAAAATTTCCATATTGGAAAAAGCAAGCGCCCTCCAACCTAGACCTCATCATTGATTGCAAATCGTGTATTCTTAACTTTGCGCAGTAGTATCTTGGACTTTCATCATTCATATTAGTCACTTAACATCCAGTGAGATTTTATTAAAGCATTTAATTATTTTAAATGAGTACAACTTGTACTATTATGTATTCTGTGGTACAAGTTAAAATTTAAAATTTCCTCTGACTCTTGTGATTTTAGCTAGAACAGCGAATTTAAGCTGGATTTTTTTCCACGCCGTTACGAGATCTTTCGATTAACTAAACGGATCTTCATCATTTAAAGATAACCATCTGGTTCACGTCATTTTTTCAACAAAAGAAACCCGCATCATAATCGGTCTTCATATTAAGCCATAAATAATAATAATCAGACGGACTTTTTACATTGGGTGATAAAAAAATTAGCTGAGGTATAAAAGTGCATTCAATAGTATTTAGATGCACCTTAAAGACAGCTTTGTGTTGACTTATTTACAATCTGTGAGAGGTACTCGTATATGAAATTTTGCAAGCATAAATTAATTTTCAATTTGCCTTTGACGTTTCGCTGAGCCGGCTCGACGTGTCTCTCAGGCACAATATTAACTGGGACATAACGCCATTTACCCATAACCAAATATATCTAAACAAGTTGCATTGTGTTATCCACATGTTAGGGGAGCATATTATCTATAAACTAGAGCTAAAAACTTTAGTTATTAAGTAATCAGTATTTTTATTTGGTTTCAAAAGTAGTGCTTCCTTGTTAATACTTTTTTGTTCAAGAGTTTTAAACAATTAAAAATAAAGTGTATAAACTATAACCCGACAACGTATTAAGGGGTCTAAAAAGAACGAGACAAGAAAATATTTCAGATTGAAATAGAGAATGCATAGGTAAAAAAATGGTCACGGTAGAGCCGTGATCGCTACCTACTTTATATGGTCTATACTACTATCGTTAACAACTGAGTCTTAGGGCCATAAATCATTTCTCTATATCTATCTCGCTTGCACTTATGGGTCTTATGGAGCCGTCTAGTGAAGGGTGTAACAATGAAAGACATATTATCGATAAGTAAAGTTTATTATCGTATCTTGTTCACAAAATTAAAAAAATTAACAATATTTGATTTAATATAATACATATTTCATATTATATAATTATTAACTAAATAAACTTTTCAATTCATTGAGAAACAGGAATACGTTGTGAATCAGTGTTCGAGCTTGAGGGCTAATATCGCCATGTAATTTCTTCAGATCAACGTTAGAAAATAAAGTATCCATAGTGCGCAACGAGTAACACATGAATGTATTTATTTAATTGCAGTAAACACATTTATAGCAAAAAAAATACGCAATGCAATTACATTAGAAACCGACCAATCAGAATCGTCCAAATCATTATTGACTCATCATTAGCACGTGCGCAGGTAGCCGTTTATCGATAATTAGGGTGCGCAGGTAGGCGCGCTGCACATTCCTATCTTTTTTGACTTTTATGACCGGACGACTCAGATGATAACGCGCATACTATAATTGGTCTGATGTGATTATGCAAGGAACACTTCTATTTTAAACATAGGTACATGCTAGGTATATATCTAATGAATGCGACCACGGCTCTACCATGACCATTTTTGTACCTATGCTTTTCTCTATTTCAATCTGATATATTTTCTTTTTAGACCCCTTTTGACGTCGTAGTAGGTATGATACATGCAACTATTCGTGGCCGGTAGATAGTTAAAATAATAAAGAAATTGCTAAATATTGTATGTCTATTTTTTCGTTACAAAATTACTTATAAAGTTAAAAGCTTCGATTCGTGTTGACTGATTTACAGTTTGTGAGAGCTTAGTGAAATTTTGCAAGCATAAATTAATTTTCAATTTGCCTTTGACGTTTTGCTGAGCTGGCCCGACATGTCTCTCGGGCTGGGTATTAACCGGCATGTGTCGCCCTCTACTGTGACTACTCCCATACCTCAACCACGTGAAAGTTAATTGAAATACTAATGGTATGGCGTCTACTGGTGGTAGATACTTACGCTTGTTTTCACAGATTCAAGGATTTCATTTGAATACTCTTTTAAAATTGTGATTAGTTTTTCTGGATTACTTTATTTTTGCAACTTAACTTTGTTAATGTAAACGTTATGAAGCTTGTTAATACGAGTATATTAAGTAATAGTATATTTTAATGATTCTTATATAAGAAACTGACACTTCTATATAAACTTTCACCATCCATTTTCCCCTAAACCATGACATCATTTAACCATTTATGTTGAATAGATATATACATAAATTTAGTTTCAATTTTGAACTATATGTATAATGTATTTAAATAAAAACATATTTTACTGTTCACAAAATTGTATAAAACCTCGAACCGTTAATAGTATTATTATAAGAATCAAAGATAATTATTATTCAAAGAAAGACTAATAAATATATTATGAGAGAAAAAAGATTAATATTTACAAATGAATAAGAGGAACTTACATTTAAAAATACATTTTTTTTAATTAATTAATGCTGTAAAAAGAAGAAAATTTGTTATCAAAATAAAACAGACGGGCAAAGTTTTATGTTCGTATTACAAACGATTGACGTATCCTTATCATTAAAAGTATATTATCACAAAAAATTAACAAGCATGAAGAATTACAATGAAGTATAGAGGAATTAGTAATCAGCCTACAACATTTGACCCACCCATATTAACAGGTAAAGTTAAATAAAAACTTGTAGTTACAATAAACCGTTGTATTGTTACTAAGCCTATTTTCCCATATTTCTAAAATTTACGTCATGCACGTAAAGGTTTTATGATGAAAAACTTAATTGAAATTCTAGGCTTTCATTGTCTGATGATAGTTCACCATGCTCCATTTTCAACGGCAATATACATTTTCATTGTTCATACAGTTTGATTAATTGGTTCCAGTCTGTAGTTTGATAGTTAGTTTATTATGCGTTATAATTTCTTTCGAAAACTTATATGTGGATACATTTAGTTGTGTTCGCAGTTTTTTGTCATTCCAAAACAGCCTGTGTGATTTCCCAGACTATAATTATGTTACAGATCAGTGTGCCTAGTGGGAGTTTTCAATATTATCATACTGTAACTATCACGTTATCGTAAACGCGAATTTATAAAGAATTGAAACAGTTGTGCAGTGGTGGTTGTTCAATTCCTTAGAAATTTAAAACGCGTTTACGTTTACGCGATCGTCACATTATCAAGCTGCCACTAGGCCCTCCGTTCTCCTGTTTTATAAATAAATAGTTTAAAATATACTAGTATCTGCTGTTGTAGCAAAATTTTATTATTCATTGCGCGTCTTAAACTATCACAAAGTTACGTTTGTTTCATTAGCCATCGATGCCTAATAAATTTACTAAAAAATTAATATAAAGCGGTAAAAGGGTTAGCGCAGAAAAGAAAATTGTCTGTGTATTCAAGATTGTAACAAATGATCGTTGTTTCATTCAGAATACATTAAAAAAATCTGAAACGAAAATTCTACGTTGACGAACACGAGTCGAGTTTACCCTTCGGAGGGTTGTAGACAAAAGCTAGAGCCTATCGCCCAGATAATCGAATTGATCAACGTGCTGTGGTTCCAGTGCATCTGAGGTAAGAATCAATAAATAAGCAAAGAACCCGTATACATTGCAATATGTAATTTAAATTCTGATTAATTAAACACTTTTTCTCTAAATCAGATTTACCATTTTTTTTTATTTTATAATTACTTTTTTAAAATTCCCATTCCCCTCCAATTAGCCGGGAAAGACTGTGCTAGAAGTGGGTACGACAATAGACCAACGGGGGTGAGGATTGAACCACCACCCCTTGGTGATGAGTCCAACCGCTCTTACCGTTGAGCTATTATGGCTTTATTGGTTAAATCATGGATGTTAACGGGTAAAACTGCACCATAAAGTTAGTTATAATATCGTTAAACCAAACATCTTTTTAAGTCATGATGTAAATTCATAATAAGATCGATCTTTCTGGAAAGTTTCTTAAATTAAAAAGTAAATGTCGAACTTGAAAAGTTTAAAAGATTTTTTCGTTTGGTGCTTGGATAGTTGAGACGCTTATAACATATTCACGACAGAAATATAGTTTGAGTTGGACTGCGACTGGCAAGTGCTTGAAATGAAATATGCAAAGTCTATTCAGGACAACTTATCCCTACGAGCACGGGAGTGTAGGAACCCGACAAAAGATATTACTATACGTAGTATTATTAACACTGTACGTAGCATTATAATATTAATATAATTATACTTATACTACCTACTGGTAGGTGGTCTGAGTGTGGCATGCATACCTACGGTTTTTAACTAGGGTAGGCTCTCTACATACGATCCTCCTGTAATACAGGACTATTATGAATCCTTAGGGTATGCATTGCGTTTTTAAATATATGATGTGAACGCCCCTGCTCTAGTAATCTAATTTTTCTTTTAATATTTGCGTAGCAGGGACGATTTTTGTTTTAATTAATTACTTTAAAAGAAAAGTAAGCGACTAAATTGGAACGATTTTTCATGCAACACTTGATTCGCGCGTCAATAAAAACTTATTATTAGTATCTACTTTGCTACAAAATTTTCGCAGTTAAAATTAGGAATAGAAAAGTCAATCTTCCATTTAACTCAAATGCACATTTCATGTTTTTCTGCTGAAGGTTTTCTCTTAAAATGATATTGAAACTGAACAGTAAATATTAAAGTTGAAAAGTTTTTTCGCATGTAAGTTGAAACCTATTTACGATGGAAGTATGAAGTGTTGTGGTTGGTAAATAGAGAAAGAAAATTGACCGTGTAATGTTGACTCCATTATAGTTATTACCTACGTCTTTCTACACTTTACAGTTTGAAAACGAAGTATACCTATTTCTAATTTGTTAAAATACAAGATAAAGAAATTTTGTGGAATCTATCGTGGAGCAACATAGAATCATTCTCGCTTTAACTTCTGGAGTTTATTTATTTAGACTTATAAGTATTCGATTAAATAAGTAAGTAAAATTGTTGTAGCAGGCAATCGAAAAATTATATTGTAACCATTGATGTTCCTATATGTTATTTATACATCAATGGTCCTAACTAATATTATAAATTCGAATATAAATGAATTCTGACGCATTCACTAAATTACTGAACTGATTTTGAATATTCTTTCACTAATGTAAAGCTAAGAGCCTTGAATATGACCTCTGCCTCCGATTCCAGAGAGTGTCGGTCCGAATCCGGTCCGGGGCATGCACCTCTAACTTTTAAGTAATATGCATTTTGAGAAATTAAATATCACGTGTCTCAAACAGTGAAGGAAAACATCGTGAGGAAACGTGCATACCAGAGATTCTTAATTCTCTGCGTGTGTAAAGTCTGCCAATCCGCATTGGGCCAGCGTGGACTATTGGCTTAATCCCTCGCATTATGAGAGGAGACTCGAGCTCAACATTGACCCGAATATGGGTTTGTAATGAATGAATGTAAAGCTACATTATCAACGAGTAGCATTGGCTATATTTAGTTCCCGTTAGACTAAACTTTTTAAGCGCACTACAAAGCGCAGTGATAGCCGACAATTCACCAGGCGGACTGAGGACATAACGCGAGTCGCAGGGATTCGCTGGAAGCAGGCTCAGGATCGTGATGTTTGGTCCCTATGCAAAAGTACGTCCTGTACTGGACGTCCATCGGCTGATAAGATGATGATGATGATGATAATTATAATGATGACTTTTTAAAACTGATTATTAAGTGAACCTACTTGTAATAATTGAATTAGGTTAGACAAAATCACTTAACAGATAGATTACATATTAGATACCTACAGAGGATAATGTGATAGATATCTAGGTATATCACTAGTTTTAAACTTTCGTTTAAATCATTGTACTGCAGGCTTGAATTATCAAGTCACCCAGCGCCCTCAAATATATAGTAGAAGTTTCAGTTAAGGTAAAGTTGAAACCGCACAAGTGTGGACAAACGAGCTTATGACGTAGTTATTTGCATTGGTTAGTACATGGTTAGAAAGTTACCGATAGCTTTCTCTTAGTTTTGTAATGAATTCGGTTTGAATATACTATATAGGTAAATCTTTGTCTCATTAGAAAATTTGAAATAAATAAGTAGCTTGTTGTCACTTTATTTTTCGTTTTATTTTTAGTTAGATTTTTTAATTGATAGAGATGCATACATATCCGAAATAAAAGTAGTATAAGGATAATATATAGCTTAAATTACTCACTGGTAATGTAGCATTCCATTGGTGATAAAATTTTGGAATGGAAGGTAGGTCTTCCATTTTTTTTAATCCTTTACCCGTTAGCCCTGACTACAATCTCACCTGATGATAAGTGATGATGCAGTCTAAGATGGAAGCGGGCTAACTTGTTAGGAGGAGGATAAAAATCCACACTCCTTTGGGTTTCTACACGGCATCGTACCGGAATGCTAAATCGCTTGGCGGTACGTCTTTGCCGGTTTAACAATCAGGTAGGCATCTAGTTGTTCCATCCACTACTCGTATAAAAAAGATATGTGAATTTTTGGATACGAATTTCAGGCGTCATGACCCACGTGTCACTTGCGTGATGTCCACAGTGTGAAGTGCTGTGTTATTCAACTTAATAGCTATTAGTTTGGTTCGTTAGCGGGATATTGCTAACTAGTGCGCGGCGGCGCATTCCCGCTGAAACGGTCAATTAGCACTCTTATTCCCTATTCAACTATTCCATCACGGGTTAAATCTGTATGGATATATTTTTAGTAATCTTTCATATATATACTCCTACATAAAAAATAACTGAGGTGCTAACATGTTAACATACCATGTTCACACAAGTAAGCAAGCTGAAATTTAGACATTTGTTTTGTAACAAAAAATTACTAAAAAGGGATTTTCAGAAATTTAAACTTTAAAGGGGGAATATTTGTATGAAAGTCCGTTCTTTGGAATTAGAAGGTTTTGTCGCGGCCGATATCGCAAACTTCTTTCTATACCAATTAGCAACGATGATTTTTTTTCTTTTTAACGATGAACTGTTTGATGTTGATGAGAACTGATGATCAACTCAACTCATGTTTGTTATCGATGTTAACGATGATCAATTATAATTTATTTTTGTAAAGTAATATTTGCTATACTTCCTCCTTTACATAAACCAAATATTCCCGTTTCCCTTTAACGTTCGTTGGTAGGCGTCCACTGATCCTCATCGTACGGATCGCATCGGTCGGTTTTGAAATATGGACGCCTGCCATTATTACCCAGAACAAACTTTGAACGAAAACAGTACGTGTAAGTCGAGCTTCTGTACTTCTAAAATACTTAACAAAATGTTACTGAATTTCAAAAATACTAAACTGATTACCAATAGGTAGGTAAAATTCGAAAAAGCAGATAAAATATATACAAATATATAAAATATATACAAATATATTTTCGTATGTTATTAAAATATAATAAATAAATAAATATACTTAAACAATACACATCACTGTCTAGCCCCAAAGTAAGCATACAGAGTAGTTTGTGTTATGGGTACTAAGATAGTTGATATTATAATATTCATATACATTTATATACTACATATAAATACTTATATAATGTATCAATACACACAGACACTGGAAAAAACCCATGCTCATCACACAAATATTTTCCAGTTGTGGTAATCGAACCCACGGCCGTGGATGCAGAAAGCAGGGTCACTACCCACTGCGCCACGCGGCTGCCGCCGATATATATGACATGTTAACATACCATGCTCACACAAGTAAGCAAGCTGAAATTTAGACAGTTGTTTTGTAACAAAAAATCACCAAGGATTTTCAGAAAATTAAAATTTAAAGGGGGAATATTTGTATAAAAGCCCGTTCTTTGGAATTAGAAGTCGCACGGTTTTTTCGCGGCTGATATTGCGAACTTCTATACCAATTATTTATTATTTTTTTTTAACGATGAACTGTTTGATGTTAATGAGGACTGATGATCAACTCAACTCATGTTTGTTATCGATGTTAAAGATGATCAATTATAATTTATTTTTGTAAAGTAATATTTGCTATACTTCCTCTTTTACATAAACCAAATCTTCCCGTTTCCCTTTAACGGTAGGCGTCCACTGATCCTCATCGTACGGATCGCATCGGTCGGATTTGGAATATGGACGCCTGCCATTATTAGCCAGAACAAACTTTGAACGACAACAGTACGAGTAAGTCGAGCTTCTGTACATACTTCTAAAATACTTAACAAAATTTTACTGAATTTCAAAAATACTAAACTGATTACTAATAGGTATGTAAAATTCGAAAAAGCAACAAATATATTTTCGTATGTTATTAAAATACATATTCTAAGTAGGTATATACAATGATATTTTATACTATAGATAGGACACTAGCGCATCAAAACTGCAAAACTGAGGCGGACAAAATATATGCATAATAATCGTTTTAACTTCATTTAGCCGCTTAATTTACAACGAAAGTTATTTAAACACATAATTCCTAAATATTGTCTACAATGTCGAGTTGTGTGTTTAGAAAGTTAACACAAAATTGTGCATGTATGTACGCTCAATGGAGTCGTTATAGTCGGATCACCTTTTGCGGTGATTTTGTAAGCACGTAACATATCTATAGTATATATATCATTGGGTATATATCAATGAGGAATCCTCAAAAAGCAAATGGTCTTGCAAATATAGGTAATATTTGTAAGAAAAAATGCCGTTAATACGCCATATCAAAGAATACCGCCGCCCGGCTTCGGAGTCAGTTGGCGTGATGGAGATGATTAATATGCCTCATTTGCGGCCCCTCTAAGGTTAAGGATACATTAGTTGCGGTGCTACTTGCTGTTATTATACTGAATCTCTTTAAGCTACCTATATCTATTTATATAATTTTTTTTCTAGGTATCATTTATTTATATGTCCTTTTTTCAAAATTTTAACAATGTTAATGCAAAATATAATACAAAACACTATTAAACAATAATAATAAAAATCTCGAACTACTCAGGGCAATGCGAGTTCGAGAAGCCATTTAAATTCGAAAACACAATAATTTCAATCGGGAAAATGGTTTCAAACTAGCCAGCGAGTGGAATCCGGTGGTAGAATTGTGCAAATCAAGAGGGCGCCGCGAAAAACCTAATAACAAAAGTGATGTTGTGAGTGCGGTTTGCCTAAACAGACAAAAACGTGAGTTTGTTGAAAAAAGAACAAGAAAGAGGGTAGATCGATTCTGTCCCTAACAGCTGATGTCAACTTCGCACCTCGCAATGTCAGTCGAGTCGTGACCATGATCCATGCAACTGGGTCGAAATATCGACATTAAAAATCTCGTCGTTTTATCGTGGTATGTACCCGTTATAATAATATTCGTAGTGAAGTAATTTTTGTTTTCTTAATCGTGCCCATATGTTGGTCCGTTGTGCCCTGCGCCTAAGTCGTGATGGGCCACGCGCTACGTTACAAAGCTACGTGCCTACGTGATACTACGTTCATCGTTTATGCTTCCGCGCGGAAAATTTATTAGATCCCACCTCATTCGTACCTTTTATCTTCATTGTATATTATTAAAGGCATCTTATTTTTTAACACTCGAACTATACTTAGATGATATTTTTTCAATTCTGTGCATCATGCTCATTATCAGCTCTATTTAACGGCCTACTACACTCTTCATAGAGTACCCGTTCCCATGAGATTACGCGGATAAAATATAGCCTCCTGGAAAACCTAGGTTTCTAGTGGTAAAAGTATGTTTAAAATCTATTTAGTAAATTAACTTTTATTTTAGTAATTTTAATACTTCTGTTATAGAAAAGCGAGGCCTCCTAACATGGGTTATTATATACCTACAAGGAGGTTTCGGCCCCTATTTGTTAAAACTGTATATTACTAGGAAATAAACGATTAAACGATTAAACTTATACAACACCAAAGATTAACTTATACAACACCACAAACTTTATTATACCTTTTTATAATAAGAGAATTAATATAGAAAGATAATACACTTTACAGTACACCGCAAAGTGTGTTCTTTATTCGTTCGTTGACAACCCATATTCGGCTCATTGCTGAGCTCGAGTCAGAGTCAGAGTCAGATTGAGAGGGGTTAGGCCAATAGTCCACCACGCTGGCCCAATGCGAATTGGCAGACTTCACACACGCAGAGAATTAAGAAAGTTCTCTGGTATGCAGATTTCCTCACGATGTTTTCCTTCACCGATTGAGACACGTGATATTTAATTTCTTAAAATGCACACTATAGAAAATATGGAACCCACATCCTTCGGAATCGGAGGCAGAGGTCATATCCACTGGGCTATCACGAATCTCGAACTATAAGTAGTCAAACTATACTTATATGATATTTTTTTCTATTCTGATATTATAAAGTATTTCGCTTTATTCGTATGTCCACGATAGCTGTAAGGTTTTAATTAAGGCCTTTGTACCGTGTAGGCTAATAAGCATACTGGCTTTTATGCAGAGCTCTCCTATATCTCTCATTGCAGCGCTGTGCCATTTGCTTTGGAGAATATCTAAAACCAACGTTATTTTAAGCGAGAGTAAAAGTAACTTGGCAAAGATTGATTCCGTTGTGATTTATTCATGAACAAGTATCCTTTTGTGTGTATTATTTTAAATCATCTTATATTACTCCTTTGATGCGCATAATTTTAATAATCGATAAAAATAATCTAAAGTAATACTGTATTACATCTTATTCTTTTCAGTTGTGTGCATTTTAAGAAATTAAATATCACGTGACTTACAGTGAAGGAAAAACACCGTGAGGAAACCTCCATACCAGAGAATTTTCTTAATTCTCTGTGTGTGTGAAGTCTGCCAGTCCGCATTGGGCCAGTGTGGTGGACTATTGGCTAGCCCTTCCCATTCTGATAGGAGACTCGAGCTCAGCAGTGAGCCGAATATGGGTCGATAATGATGATGATGATGACATCTTATTCTGCTTTTCACCGTTATACCCCTATAGGTGGTAGTTACTTTCCGGCATAAACTGTAGATAAAAGTAAATAATATGGTTTAAATTTTAATTTAAGTTAAATAAAGATTGAAAACTCCCGTCAGTTGATATAGAATGTCGATTGATGGACCATTTTTTTAGTTCCAAATGATTTTTTATCTGATCATCGTTGTGATAGTGTAATCTTAAATAATGATGGATAGCGTTTTTCTAAATTAAGGCCGCGATATTAACTGTATTATGTAAATATCCTTTTAAATATAATAGTTTTTGTCATAAATTTCTAAAAAGAAAAATGTCATTGAATTACCTTACTTTACGTATAGTTCCCGTTACCGTATACAGAGATAAACAATAGCCATGTTATTCAGTGAATTTGAATGTAACTTTCTGATAGTGAAAATTTTTTTAAAATCGGGCTATTATTTCGAATTAAAGCATAATAAATAAACAAGAAATGAAATCGTACCTCTTTAGAATATTAGTTTAGACCTTATTTTGAAAATTAGTCTAGTCATAAAAATCGAGTACAAACCAGCTTATCAGTTTGGAAGCGACGATGTCACAAACAGACACACATAAAAAACTACTGAGATATTTAATACACATGCATCGCCTTTTTTGTGTCGCGGTAAACAGATTTTCGTATTTCAAGGAAGTAAGAGCTACACGTGCTACGTTTAAGTCACTCTGACTGTGTTTATTGATAAAATTGGAAAAGCGAGAGACTCCTAAGTACGATATTATTGTTGTAATTGGTTTCTAATGCCACCTAAACCTCCCAAACGTGTTGGAAGACTCGCCCCGGAGATAAAGTGCAGCCGCCCGCTGAATGCCGCACTTATTTTCCTTTTAAAAGTAAGCGGATATAAAGTCTGTAATACATGAGAAACGGCGATTTTTGCTTTACTCGTATATGTGTTTATGATTTCTCAGTATTTTTATACTGCAGCTTCATGGTATGTCTTACGGTACTCATGATTTCTTGGTATTCTCAGAGTACTACTTCGTGGAATGTTATTAGTAAGACTTAAGACTGATTTAAGAGTTTCAGGAACGCGTGGAGGTATACCTAATATATTTTAGAATTTAAACTATCGTGAGTGTTATTCATATTAATTGTTAATGAAACACGGCTAAAACTAACGTAATATTAGGTCGGAGTATGCCCGACTAATTTCAAACCTATACGGGGCCTTTAGTCATGAGCTGGTACTTGCATCGCGGCACGATCTAAACTGCGAAGCGGCTGCGGGACGCGCTGCTGCTACCTATTATCACGTTAGTTTTAGCTGTGTTTTATAAACAATTAATACCTAATAATATTTAATAATCAATACATAAATTACATATATGACATATAAATAAAATTGAAGTATCTGTATGTGATTGCAGAATAATTGTGTTTTCTCATATGCTTATAGATATTTACACAACACGAAACCACAAACAATTTATTTTTCATTTCTTGTCTCTCTGTTTATCCGGGCTCCTCTCTGGAACGGCTGAACCGATTTTAATGGGACTTTCACTAGAAGATAGAAGGTTATTGTCCAACATAACGGCTACTTTTTATCCTGAAACTACTTAGTAACTTAGTTCCCATAGGATTTGTAAAAACCTGAATCCTAAATGATAAATGAATCTTAACGATCAAAATTTGTTTGGGTTTAAATTACGAAGGTCTGGCCTTCACAGGCTCTATGAGTACATGCAGTTTAGCGTACCGGTAAGCCACTGCAAGTGGCAATCATACACTACAGATCGTTTCATGCATGGTGCGGGTGACAGTTCGTTTCACTTTTGAAAGTTTACAGTTTAGTAAACTTAGTACGTAAACGTAAACGTAGTTTGTAGTAGCTAGTAGTCTAAACTACTAGCTACTACAAACTAACTATACGTTCCGGTACGATGCCGTGTAGAAACCGAAAGGGGTGTGGATTTTCATCATCCTCCTAACAAGTTAGCCCGCTTTCATCTTAGACTGCATCATCACTTACCATCAGGTGAGATTGTAGTCAATGGCTAACTTGTAAAGAATAAAAAAAAAAAAAAAAAAAAAAAAAAAAAAAAATAGCTAAGAAACGTCATTATAAATCCAATATGGCGGCCTGCCCTATCATTTGTAACTATGTATGTAAAAAAACCTTGGAATCTTAATTTGACCCACTTCCCGGTCTTCGATTAGGATGAAATTTTGCACACGGAAAATTTCATCCTAATCGAAGAAAAGTTATTACAAATCCAATATGGCGGCCTCCCCAATCATTTGTAACTATGTTTACTGCGATTCACGTTAAAATAGTACGTATTATGGTTGTCATACAGGCGACTGTCACCGTAACCATGCTGTCTGAAAAACACTTTAATGGGCTACCAAACTTAGGCAAGTGAGCTACAGTACACAGGTCAGACAGCGTGTCACTTACACGGATTCACAGCACAAAGCGGTGGGTTATTCAACTTAATGGCTATTAGTTTGGTTCGTTAGTGGAATATTGCTAACGAATGTGTAGCGGCCGCGCATTTCGACAGCGCGGTGAAACGCTCAATTAGCAAACACACTCTCTATTCATCTGTTGTGCGTCGGTTTTCATATAAAACGTCCGTAATTGCATGCAAGAAGCAAAGGATCGAGGATCAGACTAATATTATAAATCAAAATTGTCAAAACCCTTTAAATAACCCGCTAGAGAGCTGATGCTTCTTTTCTTCTAGACTATAGAGGATAGTTTTAGAGCTGAGATCTTCAACGATACCTACTGGTTTACAACCGACGAAAACAGAGTGAAGGTTATATATGAACACGTGGAACGTTTTACTGTGTAGTCCGATTTTAATAATTTTAAGGAAAAAGTAACATTATAATATTTTTTACCTATTGATCACATAGAAGTTGTTGCCACACCCGTGTGGTGTTGATTTTAGAACCAAATGAAAGACAAAATGAATGTCTGAGAATTAAAAATCTTTACGATATCTTATCTTGAATTAATAGATCATTGGCTTGGTACCTCCATCAAAGTGATCAATAGGTACCCACAATACAGGGAATCCTAGTGTGGAGATCACAGACTTATGTAAATTATTTTTAAGTGTACTAGTGAATCAATAAATATTAATTTATTATATTATATTATATTATAGGTAGAAAATATTATAATGTTATTTTTCCCTTTTTAGAGATAACCTCAATCGGCCCAGCCAGGTATCGAACCCAGGACCTTGTAAATCCACCGCGCATAAACCACTGCGCCTCGGAGGACGTCAATAAATGGCAGTTACAGCACCAATTTGGGAACACCTTATAGTGTAACCGTATTGGAACAGATTGTTGGATTGCTCAGTATAAAACAAGGCTGATTATGATCATGATGATTATAAATATTAATAACAATTAGCCAATAATAAACAGAACTAGACAATCATTTTACTCGTTTAACTTGTTTTAAAATTTTTACCGAATCATTTCACCGCGGCGAGTTGCCTTGACTGGTGACAGAAGGGCTGGCTCATTTTTTGCGCAAAAGATCAGCCTGGCTGTTCAGCGCGGAAATGTAACCAGTATTTTTGCCACCATTCAACGTGGGCATAATTTGTATAGTTATTAGGATAAGTTAGCTTAAGTTCCTTATTGTATTCTTTCTCAATAAAAAAAAAACATGTTGGTACTCGTATACGATCCAAATGAAAATTAGAGAGGCGACATTAATTTTTAAATTTAATTGCTGTAACAGTGTATACACAATCCGGGACAGTGTATACACGTGGGGAACAGAAGGTAGATGCTCTGATGAGGATGATTAATCTACCTCATTTGGGAAACGAATCTTGCTCGAGGAGGACCGCGCTACGTGCATCCACGTACATCGTTTACACTTCGGAGGAAAAATTTATTAGATTTACTCATTTATATCTTTTTTCTTCCTAGAAGTTGTTTTTAAGGAATAGGCTTGCTGGGCTTTTAACTGCATGCGTGCTTGGTGGAAAGCAGTAATAAAGTTGAAACGCTAGCCAGGAAGATGCCTATTCACTTCCTATACACTCGTATCTTGATATTATAGGTAGCAGAAAATACAGGCATCACAATGTATTCCAGACATATGTCTGGAATTATAATTATACTAGCGAACGCCTGCGACTTCGTCCGCGTGGAAATCAATGTCCTATTTAACCACTTTAGGGATTGAATTTTAAAAATTCTTGAATCACATTATATTTCGTATTTTTTCATGATTTATTTTATAAATAAAAAAAGGGGTCCGGTTTTTGTAACTTAAAAGCTATTTAAGATATTTCCAATTTGACAAACGATCCAAAAAGAACGGGAAAATTCCTAACAAAAACTGTAACTCTTAGAAGTCTGGACAAATATTTTTTTAACTAATTATTGCGCTGAAAATGTGGTTCCGCCAAAACTACATGGCATAGTCATATTTTTTTTTTCTAAAACTATCTACATCATAGATTTACGAGTCGGTAAACATTAAATTCCGAATCGAATGACACCTCAACCATTTTTATACGAGACGGAGAAGTTATTTGTACTAAAGAGCACATGTGGACCAGACTGAGTGAAACCACAGAACAGACATCGCTAAAAGCTAATGCTTTTGAAACACTATGATCACTAATCGCAAAATTGTACGTTTATTATAAAATATATTTGCTTAAAACTATTTAAAAAAACATATTTTTAATGATTTTTCACTGTTTTTTTTATAATAGTTAAGTAGACAAATAGAATTAGTACTTCAATAAACGATTACTACTAAACTTTCTATAAACACTATATTTTCAGCCTTCAGTTAGTTTTTTTTAGCTACGATTTCATTATACTTCCGCTTGGATCAACAAAGCGACGCGCCTTTTGTGCCAACAAAAACAAATATCCAATCCAGGAATCACAAAAGGTACAAACAAATATGTTTGCCGTTTGAATCTCCAACTATGTCACATCAATATACGAGCGGTATCAAAAGGTACTATGGGACTTGCACAAGAGCTCGCAAGTATTTCTGAAAGTGGCCACCGGCAGCGAGTAGGGTCATAAATTTACAAGGATTTAAACACGACACGACCATTGCACGCTGAAAAATGCTAACTCTAGCGCTCACCGCAAGATGTAGGGGATATGTTGTCCCCATTGCTTGCATATCAAATGGGCTAAAGCAATATTTGCATGAAAGTAATATGTTGCTCTCTACACGTTAGTGTTTTTGGTTCAACAGTAATAAAAGTTTTTTGACGTGACAACGTCTTATAATTCGATGGAGTCGGCTGCGCACTCGAAAAAAGATGACGTCATGCGTCGTTCCCTCGCTCTAGGGTTGCCAACTTTTTTTACAAGAAATAAAGTATATTTTGGTCTATTAAGATTATTAAACAGTATTTTAGAAAAACGAACATTTTCTTTTGAAAAACGCAACCATTCCATCAGTATTTTCTTACGACGTTGTCACGTTCAACTATCGTCAGTAAACCGACTTTACAGACAACCGAATTATTTTTTATACTTTACATGTAAGCCCTTGGCTACAATCTCATGATCAGTGATGATCAGTGATGATGCAATCTAAGATGGAAGCGGGATAACTTGTTAGGAAGAGGATGAAAATCCAAACCTCTTTTGGTTTCTACGCGACATCGTACCGGAACGCTAAATCGTTGAATGAACCGTTAATGTCCTAATTAGCGCCATGTATTAAATAATAATATTAGTTTTAAACTGGTTTAACTTCAGTTCGATTGACAGTTGCATAATCAAGTATGGGCAAGTTGCAACATTACAAAATAAACGGTTTCAACAAAAAAACCGTTTAAAACATATTACCAACTGTAAATCCTAATTATGTTTCTTTTTTTTTTCTTTAACGTGTTGAACCTTAAATGGCCGGTCACCTTTACAAGAAACAAAAAAAAAACAATCATAAAAAAAAGATAAACCCAATAGTTTAACTCAAAGAAATGTATCCAATGTATCCAAGATATAACTATATTTTGTGCCTATTCTGTTTTCAATTTCTGAAATAATGTATTGTGTTTCATAGCACTGAATGCAAACATTTCATCAAGTTGTTGGAACATTGTCGGAGCGAATGTCTCTGCCGGCTTTCCTTAATCCTAATACAATAAGAGAGGCTTGGTGCCGAATTGTACGTACATCTTCACTTAACTCCCTTCCTCAATTCGCTCTGATTTATGTTACAAACATCTTTATTTAACATTGCACTAGATTTAAGGTTCATTCGTTGGAAAAATATTTATTTTAACGTTGTTTTTACCTGTAGTTACCGGCACGGCAAGTATGTACTGTACTAATTTACTTAGAGTTATTGACTGAGCGATGTCTCGAAATGTTACTTTGTATCCACCATATTTTTAACCGATATCAAAAAAAGGAGGAGGTTATCAATTCCTCGGAATCTAAGTTAGTGATGTATTAATTCAAGCCGTTAAATCATAAAGATTTAGGATTCTTAGACGGTTCTTTCCGAAACGGCTTTAATTAACACAGCACTACCTTGGTGCCGCCTTCAAACTGATCGCACTGACCAAACTGAGAAGGTATTTTTTTATATTTTAGCAAATACGATGTTATTTTTCGCTTTTTAGTTTAGTAAAAACATTTTTATATTTTTGAAGTCGGTTGTATTGATTCATTAATTTTTTTTTAATTTTGTCTTTTTATTAGCGCTTGGGTTCGATTTTTAAAGACAATATGATTTTTTCCTACAAGAATTTTAGCGATATCTGTCTTAGTAATTAATTGATTTACTTAGCCATGATTCGTGGGAAACTACGTGTCGTCACCGAGAATATATTTTAATACGGTATAATGACGTTGTCACCTTTAACGACGTCAGCGGGCGATGGAACGAGCAATGTTAGAGTATATCTGCGTGATCAAATCAGAAATGAGGAGATCCACAGAAGAAACAATGCGCGGGGCACATAGTTCGAAGAGCCGATGGACATTGGGGTCCCAAAGTGCTGAAATGGCGACCCTGCACTAGAAATTGACGTTACCATTCTACGTTTAACTATAAGATACACTACTTCTATATGTATAATTCATAGTTGTGTAATACACACTTAACTTAATTACACAGTAACAGTGGGTGAAATACCTTCAACCTAACCTATCTAAGTGTTCTCCAGTAAACCATTATCTATTATTGACGAAACCGCGGGAATATGTTAGTGTGAATGTGCATTACCTAATCTAAATTGACATCGCATCTATTCAATGCTTAATTAACCGGTAGTGTCATTCAACGTTGTAATATACAGCTCGTGTCCGCCCCGCATGATATTACTGATGATTTGAAATGAAAACTGAGTGGGAATAATAGGCTACTTGACACTTTTTTTAAATGGTCTTAAAATGTTCAATAAAAGTAAATGAAAAAAATACATCATATTTTTTTTGAAACATGATTAGGTACATGAAAATTTTAATTCATAAATATGTTTTTGAAAATATAAGCCAAAACGCCTGTCGGTCATGATGGTCTATACCTATTGAACTGTTTTATAACATCACGTTAACAAATCCCTTACAAACGGAGCGTTTGACAAAAATATTAGTTAACACTTAGTTTGATGTTTACATCACATCAAGTAACATTGTGACGTCACAAAATGGACGACATTTGGAAAATTTGAGAAACAGTTTACAAAGCACTAGAAGACGTGCATAGAAACCCTAAACCATGACATTTAATATTATGCTACGTATAAATCTTCCTCTTGAATTCTATAGTTAAAAGTTGCAATAAAATCCGTTGCGTAGTTCTAAAAAGATCTATATTTTATATTTTATAAATAAATAATTGTTTTATTAGTTTTTTATAGATTACCATAAAATATGATTTACATAGCAGTATAGTGATCGGAACCATCCCTTATATTTTACAGTATTACTACTGCAACTTGTGACGGCTGGCCCCGCTCTTCCATAACTAGTAGACTAATACATTTGAAATAAATAATCATTAATACTAAATATGTATATAAGAACGCATGTGTTTGTGTTTGTGAGTGGTGTGTGTATTATGCAAAGATACGTATAACAAAAGACGCCAGTACAACCTAAAACAAACAGCGGACTGAACAGTGAACCTTTTAAAAATAGTACTGCATAAAGAGAATGCAGATTCATATTTGGAATTTATTTTCGTATAGCGTGCGCGGCGCGGCGCGGTCCCGCGCGTATTATTGGCATTAAAACACGATGTTTTTACTTCCGCAGCGAATGTTATGCACTTTATAGCCCGGATTGACTTTTAACTCTGGTTAAATATAAAATTTAATAACTTTTTTTTAACTCTTTTCACGAGGTCTTGTTTAACTCGCTCTGTTAGTACGTGTTGGTAAAAATCTTAGATACCAAATTGGTCTGGTACCACTTTGTGACATGCGATTTTTTTATTTTATTGAGAAAGAACAATAAGGAACTTAAGCTTAGTTATCCTAATAACCATACAAATCAAGCCCACGTGGAATGGTGGCAAGAATACTGGCTGCATTTCCGCGTTGAACTGTCAGGCTGATCCTTTGCGCAAAAAATGAGCCAGCCCCTTCTGTCGCCAGTCGAGGCAACTAGCCGCGGTGAAATGATTCGGTAAAATTTTTTGGCACTGCGACTCCATGGCCCAAGGGTCTTCACGGCAAAAGGTAGAAATAATTATGTAACGCTCTGTACCGGTTTCAGCTTATTCGATTGGATTTATATGGTCTACTTAAGTATTTCAAAGATAATGCAATATTAGGCAGTCAAAGCGAAACAAACATGCAATCAATCTCACTTTCGAAATAATAATATTTCTAGCAGATGAATTAGATGCGAGACAATTCGTGTACGCTTTCATTTCTAATCCCATTACAGTTTACATTTAAATCATAATATTTATGAATACAACTTTAAAAACATAAATTAAGGCAACCTTTAGGCCTAGTTTTCCAACGTTTCTTGAAACACATTAGTATTTTAATTTTAATTATAAAGAATTTCATACATTTTTTCAACACCTATTTCATCCTCTTCTATTTCATATCATATTTTTGCGACAATAAGTAGCTTATCTCTATCACAGAAAACTCAAGTCTCTATATAAAGTAGTTTAGCCGTAAAGAGGTTACAGATAAACAGACTAACTTTCAGTTAGCATTTAGTATTAGTATGAAATGCGAGTATAAAAGTACAGTATGGATTACCTCTATCTATTAATATCTTGGCATATTGTTACTAACCTAGTATTATTTTTTAAGAATATAATTATAGGGGTTCACCGCATTAATGCTTCAAATATAAGCCAGGTCGCGTGACCGACGTATATTAAGCACAGGCCGGAGTGATGCGGTCGAGACTACAATTTTTAGTCGTATTTTATTGAACGGAACCACATTAGCAAGTTTACGAATGTTAAACTTGTAAATTAGCTCCCAGTGTCCCATACATCTAATGTTGAAGTAAAACTTTCCTTTTACGTGACAGTTCGTTTCAATATACATTACAGTAGCTAACGATAGTTGTGTGTGACTGTACCTAAATCTTTTGTTAATTTAGTTATTTGTACGGACGTATTGTTATATAAGTTGCATTAAATTTCAATTAAAAATGTAATATGTAACATTAATTTTGTAATGTTCAATTCTCTGAGAGAAAAATCACCACCCAGGTATGATTATTGTCAAATAAGTTATATTTATTTTTATACAAAATACAAAAGCCCCAAATATAATTACCATGTAAAAATCAATGTTTAAGTAATTTTTCAGCAATTACGAAAGTATGTAGTACGACAAAATTGCACTGAAGGTATTGATTTTTGTATTTTGTAGAAAAATCCATATAACTTAAAAACCGTAATTCTTCGACAAACATATATTGCGTTACTTTAATAGGTCTCGATGTCAGCTATCACTCTGTAGAATATGTCGTAATATTTACAGAACACCCTGTATATAGAAAGCATGTCGATATGTTTACAATAAGACAATCGAAACTGAGAAGCATTCATATTTCCTTATCATCGATATAATGGTATATAGATGTAAGCCACTTGTGCGCGACACTTAACCGGATCTGTAGCGATTTGTAGCGATCTGTAGGCTGGAGGAAATAAAGTTATGATTTATGCAAGCGAAATGTGTTTCAAACGTTCCAATGCGATCTTTATTTCTTTTCTTAAAAATTTTTACTAACAAAATATTATAGGCACATTTCGGAACTTGGATTTTTAAATTGAGATAACAGTTGTTAATGCATACTAATGTTATAAATGCGAAGTATATGTTTGTCTGTCTGCTGGACCTTGGAGCTTTTTGTTCTGGATAATCCTGATTTCCACGCGAGATTTGTAAAAAACAAAATTTTATGTAAACTTGTCGTAAAAAGTATAATTTTAGTAAATAATAATAAACAACTATAATTTGAACAATTTGACAACGATAAGATGCCCATGGTTTTAGATTTTAATAATTATGCAATAAAAATAAAACATTTATTTAAAACCCCGCACCTTTGATTGCGGAATAAAGACTCAATGCTACACTAGACTGCAAGTATAATGATTTTGTACTACAAGATAGTAGATTTGTAACGATCAGTGCGACTGGAGGAAATAAAGTTATGATTTATGCAAGCGAAATGTGTTTCAAGCGATTCCAGTTCGGCGTGGAAAATTCCATTAATTCGAAGTGATGTTTAAATGGCACAATTTTTATACAGTAGAGTGCTCTAAGGTGGGCGCTATACGTATCATAGTTATCAGCCTACAGGCCTTCTTCCATATAGGATAGGGGATATGGAGCTTAAACCCACCAGGCTGCTCCCATGTTAGTTGTGGCGAAGTTAGGGTATTAATATAAATTAATAACCGCTCTCAGATGTTCGTCATAATAACTATAAGTTTAAATTATTCAAAATGAAAAAATCCTTCTCCAATATAGATTCGTAATGAGTCGTCAGGTAGGCAGTGCAATTTTGCTTCTATGAAGTGCATGCCACTGCTTTTTACGCATCCAGTTAAAGTTAGAAAATATCGTATTTAGTTCAACCACCATTTTTATTTTAATTTATTGAGGAGATAAAAAAAAACGTTGCTATGTATCTCCTTCTTCCGTTATTTTCTGTCGAATGACTAGAAAATTCTCATGATATATAGCTATGCTTTTTTTTTATTATTGGGAAATAATACAAAGGTAACTTAAGGTAAATTATCCTACTAATTTGTGTCTTATATGTATGCTAGGTTCGGTGATTTGGAATAATAACACCCGATCTCTCTCTCATGACTCTGGTGGGACTTTTATCAAAAGAATGACTATAATATCTAAAGTACTTTTCAAGGAAAGTTTTTTGTAACAATATTACAATCTAAAAGATATTCTGGTACCGAGCTATCTCCTAGCTGTAATAGAATTTCATCTCAACTGAAAGTCTAACCGCTAACTTTAAAGTCAATGCGAACCATTTTATCGACAAAAGGTAATGAAACGTTGTGATTTTAAAGGCAATATTTTTCTTCCAGGATCCCTTACGCGGACAAGATCACCCCGGAGCCGATCCTCAACAACAATGCGGGGCGAGACACAAAGGCGGACTCGATCAGGAACAGTTATAATAGCCAATTCAAAGTTGGCATTTACGGCTGGAGGAAGAAATGTCTCTACATTCTTGTCATGGCGCTCATGCTTATGATGATTATCAATCTCGCTTTGACGCTGTGGGTCTTGAAAGTATTGGATTTCAATTCGGTAAATTTTACTTTCCTTTGTATCTATTACCGCCTTATAACTCCCACGAAGTTTTTTTAGAAAATGTATTTTTGGTTGCATAAAAGTTTGCCTGTTTTTGTCAATGATTTTATGCTATTAGATACGTTACGTCCGCAAAAAGTGATCCAAACTCAACTAATCCACTGGATGCACAAATGCATAATTTTGAGTTTACGTACTCATATTATGATAAAATATACAAAAAAAAACACGATTTATATTAAAATAGTGCACGGTCTTAGACTCTTTCTTAAAACTTATTGTTTTTGGAGTTTATTGGAGTTTACTCCTTAAGAATCGATTTTTTATATATAAGGCGCCCGGTATGAGAAAAATCCGAGGGGTAAAACCAACTGAACTAACGAAAAAGTGTCACGTTTTTGGTGCGCACCTTTAGTGCGCAACTTTCTAATTTATTTTAATGATTATATCATTGTAAGAGTAAAATATATAATGTGAAGTATATTATAAAGTCTATTAGTTATTTTACAATTCTATAAATTTAGTCTTCTTTAACATAAGCATTACTAAAGCCCTACTCGATGTGCACTGTTTACCAACAAAAAAAAGTGTGCATGTTAAAAAGAAACAAAAAGTTACCCCGAAGCACGTCTCAATACTCGCGCCTTAAAAGTGAAAGGTGCGCAACCGAGGTGCAGCAGGCCGCGGCGTGCGCTCCCGCCTACAGCGTGCACATGGGTGCGCACGTATGTGCACGCTGTTGGCGGCAGCGCACGGTGAAAGGTGCGCAGAATAGGTTGCGCACAAAAAACGTAACGCATGTCATTTCATAACTTATTGGAGTTCACTCCTTAAGAATAGATTTTTCATATATAGCCTCCGTTATGAAAAAAATATGGGCAGTAAAATTCGATGAACGCATAGCGTTACCTTTTTGTGCGCAACCTATTCTGCGCACCTTTCACCGTGCGCTGCCGCCAACAGCGTTCACATGCCTAGCGCGTCCGCACGCACGTGCACGCTGTTGGTGGGCGCGCACGCAGCGCTGCACCTCGCTTGCGTACCTTTCACTTTTCAGGCGTTGCTATTGAAAAGAGTAAACTCCATCCGTGCGTCGGAGCTGACACACACTTTTTTTTTTTTTTTCAATTTATTTGGTTAACCAACAACCTTACATTTCTTACAAGCTATATAATATTTTAATAACATAGGTAACAAGGCAAAATGTTCGGTCACTTCTAGGTTAACGCTACATGCTCTAAATAATAAGATTATCCCTATAATTATAATACACAAAAACAGTTTAACAGCTATATATATATTGTTTCCTAAAGACCACTTTCAAAATTTTGCTAGTTCCGGTGTCATAAAAATAAAGCTGGTCAATCAAAAAGTGATTCCATCCAACTTTACTTTTTCAAAAAAGCAAAAACACACACAAGCACAGCAAAAAGAAACTCCCCATTGGATATCTCTATGTAACCAGATAAATTTTTGTGGGTCCGCGCTTACGAATTATTAACCCCCCTTTTTGTCACCTCGAAATACCTATGAAACCTTCCAAAGCCACTACAGTACAAACTCCATAACTGGCTACTGTATCTACTTCCAGTGGCATGCAATTCATACATGCGTTAATGTACTGCATACAATAACAAATGTTTTGTTAATGCTTACCCAATGCACACTTGCCTAGTTTGGTTAACTTGTCTTACTTGTGCATACCCTGATCAACAATCTTATGCACGCCACTGCCTACTTTCCCGTGGTAGCAGGATAGGCAAATATTCAGCTTTCATAAAAAGAAGTATGTCAGGTCAGCGCAGGTTCTTAGTTCAATAGGTTAACTGATAAATATTTTGAACCTTAAATTTTGAAAAATAAAAATAGGTGTAAAATTTTCATTTAAATTTTGTGAACTCTATAAATTTACCGCGTTCAAAACCAGGTTGGCAGTTATGTGAGTTACGGCAGTCATAGTTTAAAGAACGTCTAGACTTTATAAGTATAAAATATACGTAGTATTTTTGTAAAGAAGATGTATTTTCATAAACTGTATAGCGTTTTATAATGTTTTATGACTCTCCTATTTAAGGTGCACATAGAAAGTAAAATTAAACGTAAACTTAACATTTTTTAGCAAAAATTGCTTAAAATCTAGAACACAGACTGCGTGTGGTTATTAAAAAAGCAACATGTATTGTTTTATACGGGATTCTACAGTCATTTATTCTAGAATTAGCGGATGCCTGCGACTTCCTCCTCCTTAATCCGGCCCTGTCTCAAAATTCTTAACAGACGTCTACTAGCTATCGACTACTTCCCTGTTAAATTTCATCTTTGTACAGCGGTTTTCGATATTTCGTATTTCGCTTTTATAATTATTTATTCTAGAAAACACTTTTATAATTATTTATGCCTATACACAATAAATAAACAGCATAATTATTTATTAGCCTAATTGATGTCCCACTGCAAATAGTGGATATGTCGACCACATCATTCCAATTTGGATAGTCCAACGGTGTATTCGTATCTAAATACAATACTATTTTTGTACTACGCCGTGTGCTACAATGGAGCTCCATTAAGACTTCAAACCGGTAGTACAGTAAATTTTGATTGCGATTGGTTATCAAAATAGTTGAGATATGAAGATTGCGATCGATATCATAGATTTAACAGACTCAGAAGTGGACTTAAAAATAAGGAAAGCAATGTTGAACAAAGGTTCACAATATTTGTCAGGACAATGTAATTAATAAATCAAATTAATATGTAACCAAAGTAAAACAGAGTGAACAACTTGAGACAAAGAGATTCTCCCTGCTTAACTCAGAGTAATCCGAAATTACTTTGAGTTACTCCACGAGATACGTTGGCTGATCGACCACCATCAGAACACTAAAACGGCGAGCACCTTGTAACACCAGTGGCTCCTGCCCGAGAGCAAGACTAATCTCTTAACGGAAATTACTCTTTTCCAATAATAGTTTATTTTTGTCATCTAGGAAGGCATGGGTCAACTCAGGATAGTTCCTGGCGGCATACAGTTGCTTGGACAGGCACTGGTATTGGATTCGCTGTTTGCATCGAGCATCAAGTCACGCCGAGGGCAGCCTATCTCTATAGAGTCATCCAGAAATTTTACAGTGTCCACCCGGGATTCACTCGGCGTGATGCAGAGCAGATTATTTTTAGGTAAGGAAATTTTAGTTTTAAATTTACATCGATTTCTTCAACATTTCACGGCCTTTGTTTGATTTTGTAAAGATCATTATTAGAATGTGTTAATGATGTCAAAAGAGTTAATGATAATGAGACGGAACGTGCTCTACGAAATGGGCTATTTACTTATACATATTTATGAATTCCACTGTGAATGTCACTGTGATCTTCTTATATTAATATGTAGGTCACGACCGCTTGGAAGTAAATGCCGCTCGCTTTGAAGTGCGCGACACGCGGGGCGCTTTGCTGCTGGGAGCTGACCAGGATGCGGTGACCATCGGCGCAGACAACCTCGTGGTGTCGAGCCCGGCCGGCGCCTCCTTTAACACCGCCGTACAGGCGCCGCTGGTCAAAGCGCCACCGTCTAAGCAATTGATGTAAGTTCAACAAGCTGTGGAAGTCAGCAAATTAGTATTTTGTATATCTTAGAATACTTACCATTTTTACCTTTTTCCTCTCCAATTCGTTTTTTTTATGGAATAAGCTCGCACTTGACCACGTAGTGTAGATGTAGCCTAAGGTGGAACCCGCTTGACTAGAAGATGCATATTCACTCTCTTCTTAAAGATGCCCAGGTTGTAAGAATTAGTAAATACTGACTTCGGGAGAGAGTTCTATACCTTAGCTATGTGTATAAAAACGAAGTAGTAAATCGCTTTTAGGAATGCCAATGGGTGCACATTAGACGCTACTGAGAATGTAATGTTTCATCTATGTAAAAATAAGTTATGTCAGCTATGTCGCTCTGGGCTCTTACTCTATTAATCTATTAATGGAAATGACAGTGGTGACCAACCTTTGGTTGGAAAATAATAATGAGTTATAAAATTTAAGCTTTTATAAATTTATAATTGGTTTTTTTTTTTGGTTATTATAAAACGACACGCAATTCTGTGTTTAAATTTATTGTCTTTTTTATTTATTACCAATTTTTCACCAAGATTTACCTGCAGCATAATACAATTTTAAAAGTTCGTTACACTGTACATGTGTCCCTGAAGTATATATCGTTGATATTTTTCCACACAAATTGGAAAAAGCTGCAGTGAAAAGCGTGGAAAATCTTTATTGACTATTGCGTAGTAAATATAGTTACAAATATTTTATCTACGTATCCTACTTTATACTGATGTTCTCGTTTATGTTTATCATTGTCATCATTAACAACCCACATTCGGCTCACTATTGAGCATGAGTCTCCTCGCAGAATAACAGGGCTTAAGCTAACATAGTCCACCACACTGGCCCAATACGAATTGGGCTAGCGTGATGAACTATGTTAGACTTCACACACGTAGAGAATCAATAAAATTCTCAGGTATGAAAAAATCCTCACGTTGTTTTTCCTTAACCGTTTGAGAAACATGATATACCTAATTATTTCTTAAAATGAAATGTCGGAGTGGAGGTGCATGTTCCCGACCGGATCGAATCTACACCCTCCGAATCGAAGGTTGACCTCCATTGGACTATCACGTCACGTCACGTTATGTTTACAGCTGGCCAGAATTCAATTATTTAGCTAGCCCGATTAAATATACAGTTTTTTATCCACAGGTTAGAATCCCCTACCCGGTCTTTGGAGATGCACGCGGCTCAGAGCATAGCTTTAGAGTCTCGCGCTGGTGACATCAGTGCAAGCTGCCTATCCACCTTCAGACTACGGTCTATCGCCGGCGCGGTAAGATATAATTGACCCTATAATTATTTCTCACGGATCCTAACGCGTAGTTAGTTGTAATATCTTCATTAGCAACCCTTGTTTGGCTCACTATTGAGCAATAGTCTCCTCTCAGAATGAGAGGGATACGGCTAATAATCCACCAATGCGAATTGAAAAACTTAATACACGTAAAAAATAAGGAAATTCTCAGGTATGTAGGTCTCCTCATGATGTTTTTGCTACATAGTTTGAGACTCATGATATTTAATTTGTTAAAATGCACTAACTGTAAAGTTGGAGTTGCATGTCCCGGACCGCATTAGAACCTACGCCCTTAGGAGTAATCGAAAGCAGATATCCACTGGGCTAGTTGTAATATACAACAAAGAAAAATAACTATGACATAAAAAGACTGTCGATGCATGCCTGAGTGTATCTACTCTTAAATGTATGACGTCAGAACAAGCTGTGTCTTCTAGTGTCGAATATGTTGAGATTCCGTGCCATTTGAGTAAGCGCTGACTCAGGGATACAACATACAACGTGACCGCACGTATCATATCGCTATGTTTTATTACTCTCGTATTTCTGAATAATGTATGCTATCCATCAAAAATATTCTTATGTATAGAGTTGGAATCCTTCTATAAATCCATACTAGCGAAACTTCACCGAAAACCACTGGACAGGGTTTAATTAAAAGCACAGTTTTAGTGCCGAGCTTACGTAAAAACATTTTTAAGAGTTTAAAATCCTGAATGACGTATGGTGTAAAATATTTTATGCTTTATATAGCTGCTGCGCGAGTAGGTATTAAAATACTGACCGTGTACAAAAATTAAAATATAATAGTATGAGATCCGGCATAAGAAATATACCCTCATCTGTTATTTGTTTGGAATAAGAATTAAAGGATATAATATATTCACATTGACACATTCCACATAGGTTGCCTAATTAAAGTGCAGCCGGATAGTATTAAATGAATATATATTTTTTTATTTATTTAACCTCCTTCCCTCATTGGTTAGTTAAAAATATCGTACACTAGTTAATAGAATATACCCAAAATTTTTGAAAAAGTAAAGGCTACCTGCTTTCACACAGCAACTTTGGGGTTGCCAGATATAAACAGTTAAATGATGCTATTTATATACCCTCATCAGTTATTTAGTCGTCGAATATGTCAAATGAAAGCTTATTTTATGCTTAATTTAATTGTAGGTTGCTTTTGATCTAGTATATGCTTTCCTAGATTATGTATGATGTGTTTGGCAGCAATTTAACTAGGCAACCAATTTGCAATGTGTCACTTTGAATATTATCTAACATTTATTGCTTATCCAAAACAAAGAAACTGATGAGGGTATATACTTTTAATGCCGGATCTTAGACCATAAGATTAATTTTCAGATACGGTTAGATGCGCCGAGCATTTATATGCCGAAGCTGAAGTCAGCGTTGCCTCTACCTCCGTCAACGCCTCACACACATGATCCCCACCATCAAAACATATACCAGCTTTGTGCGTGTGCTAATGGCAAGCTGTTTCTAGCGCCACCCCATGGCGTTTGTGCTGCAAGAGAAGAGAGCTTAATTTGCCGATGATGCTTTAAACTGTATAGGAACGTAAGCTGTGTAGTAAAAATTGTGTAGGAAGGTGTAGAATCTGTTATAGTTTGACTACTTTTGGAAGTCTGTTTGGTTTTGAATGTAGTAGTAAGTACAGACAAGCGTTTGAAAGGCGCTTTGGACAGAAGGAACATCAGCAATGCAAATCTGCATTGTTATGTTCCTTCAGTTTATATCACAGAACAGACTTAAGCTACGCTTAAGCGTATTTATATTCGCGCCTCGTCCTCGAGATTAGTAGCAGATATTACACATGTAGTTACGCATAGACGTCACCACTCATCACTTAGTTGAGAAAAAAGTATTTTACCCTCTCCCTTTTGTGTCGTCCACTTGTTGGTTGGACGGTTGTCGCCAGTCATTCGCATTTTAGTGCTCAACCACTCAATACATTGTAAACGTTCTTTCGCAGTGTGTGTTATTATAATAAAGTTTAATTAAAATACGAAAAATTCACAAACGACAAAGTGTTTTAAGTGAAAGTGTATCAAGTTCAGAAGAAACTGAGGACGTCTACACGACGAAATTGAAGCACCGTTTTATTGTACTTACGTATCTACGTAAATAATACATTATTAATGCACCCGGGACAGTCATTGGGGCTGTTCAACGCATTAATAGACGGTTGGCGTTTTACACGGCAAAATTGAAGCAGGTATCTACCCGCTTTTCTATACTTACGTATCTACGTAAATAGTATATTATTAATGCAACCAGAGCAGTCATTGGGGCTGTTCAACGCATTAATACGCCGTTGGTGTTCTACACCACGAAATTGGAGCAGGTATCCACCAGCTTTTCTATACTTACGTATCTACGTAAATAGTATATTATTAATGCAACCAGAGCAGTCATTGGGGCTGTTCAACGCATTAATACGCCGTTGGTGTTCTACACCACGAAATTGGAGCAGGTATCCACCAGCTTTTCTATACTTACGTATCTACGTAAATAGTATATTATTAATGCAACCAGAGCAGTCATTGGGGCTGTTCAACGCATTAATACGCCGTTGGTGTTCTACACCACGAAATTGGAGCAGGTATCCACCAGCTTTTCTATACTTACGTATCTACGTAAATAGTATATTATTAATGCAACCAGAGCAGTCATTGGGGCTGTTCAACGCATTAATACGCCGTTGGTGTTCTACACCACGAAATTGGAGCAGGTATCCACCAGCTTTTCTATACTTACGTATCTACGTAAATAGTATATTATTAATGCAACCAGAGCAGTCATTGGGGCTGTTCAACGCATTAATACGCCGTTGATGTTCTACACCACGAAATTGAAGCAGGTATTTTTTCGCTTTTTTATACTTACGTATCTATGTAAATAATACATTATTAATGCACCCGGAGCAGTCACTGGGGCTGTTCAACGCATTTATGCGACGTTGGTGTTCTACACCACGAAATCTACCCGCTTTTCTGTACTTACCTACGTATCAACGTAAATAATATATTATTAAAGCAACCTGAATAGTCGCACAGCTGCAACAGTTGGGACTGTATCGAAGCACGGAAGTACGGCTGCCGTTCCTTCCACTGGGGACTGTAACCTAATATACTCGTAGATATGACAAATCTTTTTACCTAGCTCGGTTATAATGTACAACATCATAAACTATTAAAATTTGTCAGGGGCTTCTTAAAGTCCACTTTTTAGGCACTAAGTGCTAACTAAGTAATTAAGTTTACGAATTTACATATCATACCTATTTATGATAAATTTCAAACACTCCCGCACTGGGGCCAGATAGTTGTCTACCAGAACGGCAGACTAATAACACTCTTCAGAGTTACATCTGTGAGCCTCTGCCAGGCCATAGTACTCCGGCAGATTTATAATTGCTCATAATACAAACGTCCCTGAACTGATACAGAACCTTAGAAGAACATTAATGACAAATATTGGCCAGAAGTATGCAACTAACTTGCAAATCATTTATTACATTTATAATATTATCAAAGACGGTCTACATTACAATATTTTAAAATTAAAGCGGTTATTAATGAAAGCAGTTAACAAATCCAGGCTCAAACGAGATTAAGATTCTGATAACAAGACAGTAAACACCAATAATAAAGTGCCAGCTTCAAAAAATTTAAACCATAAGGCGCGCGGGCGCTCAATGAGCCGCGAGCCCGCAACTCGCCGCTGACGCACTGTCTGCGACCACCGCACGCGCACTCCTGGAGGAGGCCGTCGCGCGGTCACCAGGCGGCGTGTCTACGTCGCCGCTCCTAAATACAAACGATAATACTATTCCATTCTGGATAGAAGATTATGAAATACATATCCTGTTGTACAAGATAGCTATCCCAAATGTTTACCTTGGGCCAACGTCCTCATTGCACTATGGCTATCAATTACCTACTCAATATATGAAACATAAATCACTATGTTTTTTCCTTGTATAAATCTATATGATTCAAGGACCTTCCTGGTACCAAAACCATGTGGAAGTGTTATACTTTGAATTATAAAATACTAATTTGTTTGTTAAAACGAATCATTTAAAATAAGAGTATTTAACAACAACACTGAAAGTTGTAACACGTCAAGTGGCGACAATTGACTTAAAAGATGCGTATTTTTTAGTCAAAATTATAAAGAATAATGGAACATTTAAGATTCTTTTTTTATGGGTAAATTTTTCAAATTTAAGGTTTTGCCACGGTGAAGCCCTATTCGTTTTTACTAAGATATAAAAAGCCCGCCGTCTATTTAGACGATTGACTATTGTTTGGTTATTTCTGTTCAGAATGTTTAAGCTAATACCGATCTCACTAAAAGTCTATTAGTATCACTTGGTTTAATTAATTATTAACGAAGTAAAAAGCGTACTCTAAAGAGTACTCATAAGACTCAAGTTGAAGTAAATTTCGACAAAAAAAAAATAATAATAATAATACTTAGTGATGATCACACAATTTTCGAATTATCTTACCAACAAATTATTAATTACGAATTAAAACGCAACTTGAAATGTTCTCAAAATATGGAATAATGTACCTAAATATCTCAACTTGAAAAATCATGATGATTTTAACAGCGTTATGAATTTACCTAAATCAGTTCAACCTGATTTCGACTGGTGGATAAATAATAACATAGAACATTCTGTCCATTGAATAAAGATTAATTAATGTCTACAAAGTAGAAATATTTTCTGACGCCTCAACGACGGGATGGGGGCCGCATGTGAAGGTAGGTCGGCAGGTGTACCGCGGTGTAATACTGAAATAGAACATAAATTAATAAAGAGCTGATAGCTCCATTTATTGCTCTAAAGACTATTCTATCGAAGCTTGCTACGTGTTGACTATTCAACGGCAGTAGCATACACGAATAAAATGGGAGGTATCTATATACTGGACCCTCACCTCACGAAACTTCTCGTGATAATATATGTAAGAAGTACGAAGGCAAACGAGTTTTCATTTGCGCCTTTAACATAAAATCTATCCGCAATATAATTGCAGACTATGAATTCCGTAGAACTCATCCAACTATCTGATTTTACTCTTTACGATCTCGCTCATAAATTCGGACATCCAAATTTTGATTGGCTTGTAGTCAAAGAATTTTTATTTCTCTTAAAGAATTTACATTCACTTTTTTCACTGTTATAAATAATATAAATATTTCTCACAATCATAAATATATCTTATTAATTATTTTACAATCAGCTCGAAATAAACATTTCTTTGTTTTTTCGTTCTACCTACAGACACGCCCGATACGGAAGCGTTCGTTACCTCTGTGTAAGCGTTAGTGGTATTTACCACTGTATATATTTTCTTAGTTTCGTTTTAAATGTGATTAACGATTTGGATTTGGCATTCTTCGCTTACGCAGGTAATTTATTATAAATTTGCACCTTCAAATTGTAAGTCTCTTACCGAGACAAGTCCTTTGATGCGGTAGCAAAATGTGGTCTTTTTGTCCACGACTAATTGGATCCTGCACCTGATGTACTATTGTGAAAGTAATAGTGTGTGAATTGATTTATTAAGAATCTTCTTTAAGGAATATATAAGTACAGTGGGCATGTAATTGTTTAATATTCATGATGTCTGTCTGTATTTTTCTGTAATTTAAAATATGTAGGAGCTAGTCATAAATAAATAACATTTGGAAGTCGCATAAACAACAAATGTGCCACACTTATCCTGGGCACAGAGGCCCAGGCGCTTTCAAATGGACCTATACATTTACAGTTTAAATTACGATCCCAACGCATTACTGCTTTTTGAATATTTACAGACAAGACACGAGCATCATGGTTGTACCCTATTGGCTTACTCAGCCGTGGTACCTCTTTGATTGGGTCCCTCATTATTTAGGATACTGTAAGATTCTCACCTAAAGGCCAGGGATTAATGTCTCACTCCAACTCTTGTCGAATACAAATCTGAATTACCCGGGAAGTAGACTTATTATCCGTGATGCACACTAGAATCACCTCTTGAAATAATATTGCGACGTTTATTTAAAGAAGAAATGGTGGTATTTCTGTCAAACTAAATTGATTAATATTTAAGATGCATCTGTACCCACAGAATTGGTAATTAGGTATAAATTTGTTTTTTCACTGAAACTGAGCCTAGACCTATTTAATGATGTCGCAAAAAGCATCCTACTGTTCCTACGTATTTTTCAATTAAAACCACCAAGAACCCAAATATGTTGTTGCCTGCCAATCTAGTTTCAGATAAACTGAGTAGGTACATAGCATCCCAATGAAGAAATAACCTTAGATTATCTTACAAACAAAACTATTACTTTATTCGTTTTGTCCAAGGTAAAGGTAAATGTAATATTCAAAACCTATCTCGGCACAATTAATATTCCCGACGTAACTAAGACTCCAAAAACCTGGGTTTCAACAACCCATTATTAATTTACATTTCTTTGTAGAAATAGCCGTATGTCCAGCTACTATCATACTGTTATCTAGAACACACCTCAACATCAAGGAAGTATGATGACCTATTCATTAGAATTAGGAAACCTCATGAACCAGAGGGATGGAAACACTCAGTGAGTGTGGGGTCAACTGGAGCGGTTCAGTGCTCACAACATGAGACAGGCCACGTCGCGGCACGTAGCTCGGTGTTAGCCTAGATAAGATCCGTAAAACGGCAGGCTGGAGTAGGATTTCCACAACGTTCGCTAAATTTTATCAAAGAAAGATCATACTGATAATAATGATACTACTTTAGGTAAACTAATAATAATAATAAAAAAATTATTATAACAATGATCACTCAAATACATAAATTCAAGTGAAGTAAGGCATACTTTTTTACCTAATATAAAAATACTTAAAACTAGCTAACATAGCTATTATAAAAATAATTAATGTCCATTTATGATTCGAATTAATTTTAATTATCCTAGAATGGTAAACTTGTCCCATAGGGCTAAGACAGACAAGCTCTTAAGAGCAAGGAGAAGAGAAATCTTTGTTATTAAAATCTCAAGTAGATAATATAATTTAATAATAGAATAATAAAATTATATTTACAGATTGTTCATTGATGTTATTTCCGCAATACTCTCAAAGTCTACATGTGTAATATCTGCTACTAATCTCGAGGACGAGGCGCGAATATAATTAATGATTAAACGAACTTACCTGTAAGTGAAGTTCTATCATAATTATATGAGCGCCGAGTCCGAAGAGATTAGTATCCCGCCCTCCCAGTGATATACGAGTATATGCCCCAGGTGTCACGGAAATACATCAATGAGTCAAGAATATCTTACTCTAAACTAAATGACTGGCGACAACCGTCCAACCAACAAGTGGACGACACAAAAGGGAGAGGGTAAAATACTTTTTTCTCAACTAAGTGATGAGTGGTGACGTCTATGCGTAACTACATGTGTAATATCTGCTACTAATCTCTTCGGACTCGGCGCTCATATAATTATGATAGAACTTCACTTACAGGTAAGTTCGTTTAATCATTAATTATACAAGCAAAGTCAAACGGACTTATAGGACTAGGTAGACTATACGTTAATTTATTTATTTTATCATTAATCATCTACTGTATGTGCTGTTATGTATCATATTTTATTCTCCTAAATAAAATGCGAAGAGTTTGTTTCTATAAAATGCAAATAAGGATCGATTTTGTCTGAATTTGACTTTGAAAATTTATTGACACTTTTAAAGTTTTTGATATTGTTGTTATAATGACACCTTCTTACATATTTTATTAAATATTAGGAATAAAGTGTATATAAAATGATAATTAAATATTTATAACACAGTAGTTTTCCTTTGTTTGCATATGTGGTATAGGTACATGTTTAAAGCTTTTGCATTATTTTTTCTTGTCTATGACTAAAGTTATCGTTTTCTCAATTAAAAAAAAATAATAAGCACTATTAAACCGAAAGCTGTTTTGCTATAAAAGTAAGTAGTTGTACAAATTATAATTACTCACAATTGTAATCAATAATAGTAATTATAATTTCCGAAATGTTATTTTATAATTTGTAGTGGACATCTATTTAAACCAAATTTTTCGAAACTGATATTTTTAACATACTTTTTAAAAACATTTTCGTATCTTCTAAGCTTTGGGAACTTCTTTTACTTGTTATAGCGACGCAGCTTAGCTGACTTTACCAGGAATATGTGGCTTACAATGTCGTTCACATTTATAAGTAGAACCTGTTATTATTAAAAATATGTACTACTTTTAAAAATAAACTTTGGCATAATAAAATCGAATTACAACGACTTTGAACGTATCAGATTAATAATTAATGACTAGTGCCTTTTGAAGTCGCTGTTAGAAGTAACAATCGGTTATAGTAATTTCCGCTGTATACTATGGTTTTGTTTTGATAGTTGAAATTGTACGCGGTGTTGTGATAGATATATAGTACTTAGATTTGAAGGTATAACTTATTTAAATCTCTAAAAATATGATGACGATTAAATTATTAAGAGAAGTTACATATAAGTAAGGTTTTGTCATAATTATGTGGAGGATTTTTTTGTTAAAATTAAACGAATCAATGTATTCTTCAAAGTTTAAAAATATTACATTAATGTAGCAAATGATAGAAAATACAATACGGTCAATATACAAATACGGTCAATTGGTTTCTAAGTTTATTTTTTTTATCATGTAACATGTCAATTATATTTCAGCTTTATGATATTTCAAATTATGTAGATGGCATGTACACATTATCTGGGAGCTTACCACAAGCTTTTAAATCTATCGTGATTCCATAATATATTGACATTTCGTACCCTGAGGGCCATTAAGCATAAACAGGACTGTTTCGTATAGTGATTTCGGACGACGCATCGTCAACTTTTTCATTCACTCCATTATTTTTTTTTATTTTTTTTAAGTTAGCCCTTGACTAACTTGCTAGAAGGACGAAAATCCACACCACCTTTCGGTTTCTACACCACATATTACCGAAACGCTAAATCGCTAGGCGGTAACTTTTGCCGGTGAGGTGGTAACTAGCCACGGCCGAAGCCCACCAGCTATACCCAGACCAATTAAAAAACCTTAATCGGCCCAGCCGGGAATCGAATCCAGGACCTCCGTCTTGTAAATCCACCGCGCATACCACTGCGCCACGGAGGCCGTGAATTCGTACTACTTACTGTGGTAACATTACTTACATGTTTAAATAAGACAGATATAATTATCATGATGGTTTTGCAAAAGGTTGTGGTAAGCCCCGTGTTCTATTTTAGGTATATTTAGGTTGACGATCGTCATCGTATTTTTATATTGTTGTGGTTAAAAATTATAGAAATTATTTTTTTTTCATTTAGGACACGTACTCTTACTTCACTTAATTGTAAACAGTTTTAAACAGTTTTATTGTAGGTCTTGAAAAATAATGATCTTGTGTCCAGGAAAAAAATATTTATTCATGACTATCAAACTTAGTGTATGATATTCATGGCGAGAATAATAAAATAATTATGAACGTATCAAACCATGGTAGTGAGGAGTTTTTCTTCCAAGCCTCCTTCCGTACTGTTGTGATAACAAAGATGTCAGAAATTGGGCCCACTTTTTCGCCGAAAAGGGCCGAAATAAAAAAATGTACTAAAAGTTATGTATATTATATTAGATTACTCCATTAGAATCTTAGCCGAAATAATATTCGCCAAATAAAAATATTCAGGAAAATAAGCCGATTTAGTTATTTTGTTACCATTTGACTTTCAATGTCTTCATAACTACGTGTATTATGTATTCTGCAAAAATCAGATGTTAATTTGTATTTTTTTTATTAAAAAGAAAAGATTGAGCAGTATTGTCAAATAAATGTTTTGTTCTTGGCACCAAGGGCTGTAATTAGTTAAATAAATAATTATTATTTTAAAGGCAGTCGTACGTGTAATAGGGATCACTAAAATTGTTAAATGTCTGTATCATAGGAAAACGTTTATAAAACTTACTAATACTAATAAATTAATATATTAAAAGATATAAATAGTATTATACAAATATTTAACTTTATTTTACTAATATTACGATGACTAGATTAATCTGTAAGAACCACATACAGCTAATGCTAATTCTAAATTATTGTATTATTTTATATTTTTTCTTAAAATATTATTTATTTTTATCATTTAATTTGATTAAAGCTCACTGTATACGTAACGTTTTTTTATCTCGGAAGGGACGGTGAACGGTGACATCAAGTTTTGGATATTTCATTACATACAAAATACATCTATCTAGAGATTGGCTTATGAAAGTAGAGACTTAAATCGCCTGGTAAATTCAAAAAAATATCTACTAATCTTTATTAAAAAAACGTATATGTGTGAAAACATTACTACTTATTGAAAATAAATAAATTGCAAATATAAAACTTGAGTTATTTAAATATTTGCACTATTTTTTGGGGAACGCCCTCCATTTTGATTTAAATTTGGCAGTCGATTTTAGTCTCTACTTTCATTAGTTAAACTCTATCTATACTATTAAAAGAGTAGAAATCAAGTGTCAATCAAAAACTAGTTAGTGCAATCAGAAATGAGAAACATAGCACATATTTTTTTTTTTCATTTTCTTGTCTGTCTGTCCTTCTGTCTTATGCCCACGACTTCGTTATATAGAAAATACATACGAAATATGTAAGTCACGTTGGTGTTTACTTAACATCACGTCATGTTGTTGCCCAATACATATCCTAATCCCGTTCCGTATGCAGTGAACCTTAACAAAATTGAACCCTTATAAACGAAAAAATTAAAAAGCTATACTCCTGTTGCATTACCTAAATGTATAATGTATTAAAATTGTTGATACTGTTGTAAATAAATTGTATCGTATATAAAATACGGTAAATAGGAATGAATATAAAATTATGGTCACAAACACTTCTGTATTATTTAAAAAATACACCCATCGTATAGACATAGGAATTTGTAGAACTACGTTAAATTTCTTGAAGAGAAAATAAAATTTTGTCGACCAATAACGACCGAACCGGAAACATCGCTCTCGCTTTCGTCCAAAAATCGTGCGATATTTCCTTTCTCTTTTTCCACTGGCATATTCACATTTTTTTTAATTACACACAATATCTAATAACAACCTATTAAAATAAAATCAACAAATCAACGGAGAAATGTTATATACCTACTATATGATATCTACAAAGAGTTGCCAGTAGGCACTGGACATTAATTTGTTACATAGAATCTCAAATGTCGTACATGTTACATACGTCAAAGTTAGTGAATTAGCCTGCTGGCCTATGCATGAGATTCAAGAGCTTGGTTTTCATTGCAGTCTATAGAATCAATTAAAATTTATAAGTACAACAAAATTTCAAAAGTAATTAATAAAATACCCTAATATTATGTTACTATGTTTAGGGTGGAAAATAATTTATATGGGGTTCTTAACGCAGTTGACGCAGTGTTGGTCAGCGGGTTACAGGAAACCGCTGGATGCTGGCGGCTCGAGACCGTTGCGCTTGGAAGTTCATGCAAGATGCCTATGTCCAGCTGTAGTCGTCTATCGGCTGGTAATGATGATGAATGATGAATGTTCTCGGTAATAGGCATTATTAATAGAACCAGGCGGTAATTTGTGGAAGTTCAGGAACTAAACTAAGAAAAATGTAATCGATTCATTTTCTTATTTTTCGCTAAAACATTTGTAAAATCCACACAGCGCTTACGTTACTCTGACACGGGAGTATCTTTAAAAGATTTTTCTCTCTATCTTTACAATTTCAGTCTCACTTCTTGAAGATGTGTTGTTATTGGAACTACATAAGTATAAAAATTTTCTTTGTAAGAAAAGCAAAAGAAATTCATTAAACAACAATAGGTAGGTCACGTTAAATATTTCAGACTACATGCCCGTGGCGAAAATTGGTAGGTTATTTGAGCCACCAGGAGACTAGTTTAAAGATACAGCACAATATAATAATATTCAGCCCTATGCCGTTATTTATAAGCTGTCCAACTAAGTGCAGGTGAGACTTTAAAAGCACAGCTGGTAGAGTTATTACATTTTGGTAATATATTTTTGTACGGCATTCTTACCATTTATACGAGTAGATTACATGAAAAATAATAATAAAACACGTAGTTCTGTACAAAAATAGTGCGTCACAAAGATGGAACAATTTTTGTTTTTGCGGCGATTTTCTCTTTATGTTTGGTCATTTGATTTTGTATGCACTACGTGTTTTAAATGGAACTTCTGATGGTCTAATGACCCATAAATTTTTGCCACGGGCTTGTAGTCTATTTTTTACTATCTGAAATATTTGTAATTAATTTTCCATTTAAATATTGGATAGAAGCAGGCGTTACTTTGCGGAAGTTCATCATGATTATATAATGGTTTATTTATTTTGCTATCATCCGCGAAAAGTCGACGAACCCATGCGACAACGTCAGGAGATGTTGACACTAGAACGTACAATTGTGCATTGTAATTCTACACGTTGTAGAGTCAACATCTCCTGAGGATGCTCCGGTTTCGGAGTGAAACGTACGTAGAGAGTATTTTGTCGGACCTGGGTGACGTTGTCGCATGGGTTCGTCGACTTATCGCGGATGATAGCAAAATAAATAAATCATTATATAATCATAATTTTCCATTTCCAAACTATTCCTGTGAATACACTAATCCTAAGTATAGATAAATATCTGACAGACAGCGGTGCAGGTAAATTATTCGTGAAGTTGGTAATTGAATCGTACCCACAAACCACAGGCACTTAATTGTATTATAAACGAACTGAAAATAACTTTGAAACTCCGAAATTTCATTCGAGTTTATTTCACAAACGGAGTGGAGTTTGTGACGTTTCTCTTAATATGACAGTGTCCATTCGATATGCGGAAGTATGGTAGGACCAAAATAATGCATCTGAGAGATACTTAAATTAAAGACTTTTGTGAGCTAATAGGAAAACTTTCCATCGTTAGCATCCTTATACATTTTTCTATACAAATCAAGATTATATAAACATTATTATCGGCAGGTCTAAACCTGGACAAGAAACTTTATTTATTTTCTGTTAATGCTAATAAATTAATATACAATTATCACTCTCAGCGACTGTTCAGTCCGGGCCAAAATATACAAAGTGAATAGTGTACTTTCAGCCAAATAACTTAATAGTACCTGCGACGCAGATAATTTTTGCCATAAACATTAGTGATAGTAAGTATAAATTAATAATTTGTGTAAATACAATTAATACTATACCTATCGATTTTCAGCTTCGTTTATGAAAATTTTCACCTCATGACAGATTAATAAGCGAACGTACTAAAACAATCAATATAGCGGGCATATTGTGAGAGACAATGAGTTTCCGTGAACAGTCAGTGCTAAAGTTTAATTAAAGATTCATGATAAATCGTCGTAGGATGCTGCATTCTCTGCGGCGTCTCGCACGTGAATAACGTTCAGCGAACACTTAAATAACTTAAGCCAGTAACCTCACAATAAATTCATGAGGCTCCAGTCCTTTTGTTTCGAAGGCGCTCCCGCTAATTGGCAGGAAAGACCGTTTACACCGGCGTTACCGTCATTATAATAATTAAATGTATAAAATCCGCTGCATACACAACGTTTTGTTCGCACTAACAATTTAATGTTTTGTAAAGAAGCGCTAAGGAAATTCAGACGTCTAGATATTAAATTGCATATTACGAAATATTATTAACTTCTCGTAGTTCCTTCTACACCTAATTTAATATCTCGCCCCTTTGTTGTGGTAGAGAAGTCTTAAAGCTATTTCAAAGGCACCTCCCTCCACTATCCACCGAGTGAGAGGAAATAAAGTTATGATTTATGTAGTGAAATATGTAGCGGAGGACCAAGCTTCTAAGCGTTCCCGACGCCCTCTACCTTTTGTAATGGACCCTAAATCACAATACAGATTATTGTTTTAAAAACAAACACATTATGTACTATAACTTATCTTTTAGTAGTTAGAAATAAATATTGTAGACAAACATCGTACGAGTAACAACTTTTCTCAGTACCTTGGAATATTTTGAAGCAGTAAAAACACTTTCGATTTTACCATTCTCCCGACTCCTTTATTACAAATTAGTTTGCCAAGTTTGAACTCGTCTTTCCCCGGATTAAAGGAACGTGTAGATTATATACTATCAACTCGCAGGATCATTGTCAAGTTTGCTCACGTGGTAGACTCTGGAACTTTCTGAGAGTAAGCTTACAATAATAATCTATATAGGGCCAAGTAAAGGAAAGGGAGTAAATTGGAACGATTTCTCTCAGAATAAAGAAAGGTGGGAAAGTTACAAAAGAAAAGTTCTTGTAACCCACATTAAAGTTCAGCATTGTGACAAATAAAATCTGAGATTTCCAATAATTTTGCGATTTATTTTCCATTCATAAGCAGTTTACCGGATTATTTCTATAAAAAAATGTTGATTTCTCACCATTCAGTTTTGTGTTGATTATAGCTTACACATCTGGTTCCTCATTGCATCCTACTGCGAAGACTGGTGGTGTAAATAAATGATGATAAATTCAATATTTCTGAAAAATTTGAATTAGATAGCTGCGTGGCGCATTGGGTAGTTTTGAGTTTAACCCTGAATTCTGCATCACGGTCGTGGGTTCGATTCCCACAACTGAAAAATATTTGTGTGCTGAGCATGGGTGTTTTTCAGTGTCTGGGTGTATTTTTATGTATTATATATAAGTATAATATCATATTATATCATAGTATATAAAAATATATGATAAAATCAGGCTTTATTACTTTGGGCCTTAGTAGTGATGAAGTTTAAAAAAAAGTATAAAATAAATATAAATGTATTGTGTAAATATAGTATTTACATTTATGTTTATCTTGATGAATAGCAAGAGTATGAATAATAACACACATAATAATCCAGTTATAACGAATTTCTCAAAGAATGAAAATATAAAGTAACTAGCGGACGCCCGCGACTTCGTCCGCGTAAATTTCGATGTCAACTTTACTACTACCCTACCCTACCCTACCACTACCCCAACCCTAACTTTCCCAACCCCTACATCTACCCTACCCCTACCCCCACCCTACCCCTACCCTACCCCAAACCTACCCCTACCCTACCCCTACCTTACCTACACCTTACCCCCATCCTACCCCTACCCCCATCCAACCCCTACCCTCCCCGTACCCTATCCCTCCTACCCGTACCTCTACCCTACCACTACCCTACCTCTACCCCTATCCTACCAATACCCTAAACCCGGCCCTAAACCTACCCTACCCCTACACTACCCCTACGCTTCCCTACCCGTACCCTACCCTACCCTGTAACTTCTCTATCTTACTCCTACCCTTAGCAAAATCGGTCCAGTCCTTCGAAAGTGGTGGTATGACCAAGAGAAATAGAGACTTCTATGCTAATAATATAAAGAGGTTCGTGTGGTTGTAGGAGGTAATCTCTGGATCTACTGGACCGATTTGGAAAATTGTTTTACCAATAGAAAGCTACGTTATTTGCGAGTGTCATAGGCTATGTTTGATCCCCATATTCACACGGGAACGGGAACTACGTAAATGAAAGCGCCGGGCGTCATATAGCGGAATTTCTGCGTCTTTTAGAAATTTTGTATTATCTCCGAAACTATTTAAGTAATTAACATACTGTAAAGGGCAAATCTTATCTCCATAATATCCTTGTGATTATTAAATAATTTATTTTAATAAGGATTAAAGTTTAGTTGTATAAATAATGACGTAAACCTAAGTATATAAAATTAATAATTTTTAAAACACAAAAGGTACTATATCTGCTAATATATAGAAGATAGATATATGGCGTCGCGGACTTTTTTGTAGAACTTTTAGAGATACATAAAGTCTCCATACATTAATTTCAATTTTACACAATGGTTAAGGCAGCGCATGCGAATAAGTCTGTTTAAAAGGTTTTTAGTCCGACCTGTATGACAAAAACTGTGATAACTTGGCTAATATATATGATACCAATATAAAATATAGCCTATAGCACTCCCCGATAATGTAGCATTCTACTGGTGAAAGAATTTCTAAAATCGGACCAGTAGTTCCGAAGATTACCCCATTTAAAAAATGTGACAAACTTACAAACTTACAAACTTTACCTCTTTATAATATTAGTATATAATATATAAAACGTAGATATATATCATTTAAGATTAAACGATTATAAAATAGTGTGTCTTACCGAAATCTATGACACAAAAGTCGTATTTAGGAAATTTTCAGTTTTCTTAACAGGGCTCCACTAAGAGACGTGAGGTCTAATAGTTATCTGTTCGGTGTCTCAGTGAGGTCATGTGAGAGCACGATTTGACGGAGGTCGTGCGTGGCGAGCCTCGATTAGGACGACCCAAACGGATTTGATAGCCGCTCGGACTCGACTACAGATTATTATTATGCCGAGACGTATTTCCATACGTACATTGAATAGTATTTCTATGCAAGCATCCGTTACTTAATAATGTGTATGTTTGGAACCACTGATATTAAAATCTGATTTACTTTAATACAAAATTAAGTACATTTTTAGTTTGCTCTTATAAGAATTTTTCAGTAATAAATTAAGGCTGTAGTGTAGTGGCCTTTTAGAATATTATGACGTATTTTATTTGAAAAAAAAAAAAAAAATATTTCATTCTTACGAGTACCTTAATAAAGTGGTGAACCCCTAAACATTCTTAATCCGGCCCTGTCGGAAAGTCCGTTCTTAACGAATGTCTACTAACTACGAGTACAAACTACCTTTTTGCCAAATTTCATATTTCGTCAAGCGGTTTTCGAGACTTTTTGATGAATGACCTTTCGCTTAGTATTTAGATTAAATCTGTATTTTTTAACTTATTGTTTTTAGATCTATTGTACGAGTAAGTCAGATAATATTGCCACCAATTCATAAATTGGTACAGTACACGATCTGTGTAAATACCATTCTTGTTTATCGATGTTGTATGTATTTCAGGCAGTTCGGATTTTAGGATTTAGGATATTTCTATCAAATTCCAGGCTGAATCTTACGGCTATGCTGTTATAATCTGGCATGGTCATTGGTGACACTTCCTGTGCCTGCTAGCTTAGATGATAGTTCACTGGCAATAGTTTTAGTCTGATAGCTATCGCAGATACGAGCCACTATTTTTATTTTCAGTTTTATGACGTATCAGCCTGTTGTTTAATCTTTCATTTACTTCAGTTTAATACGTCATCAACCCATATTCGGCTCACTGCTGAGCTCGAGTCTCCTCTCCTGTCAGTTTAATACATATGATTTTAATTTGGTTTAGATCATAGGTACTCTTATACGTATCTAAGGTTTAGATAAACCATAGATGCCATAGATACTCTAATCTTTTTCCTTGCGAGTCTTCGTCGAGTCGAGTCATTCATCCGGGGCATTTGGCATTTTCAGTTTTAGATAATTCTTTTTATTTTTATTTCTTTGTTTGACCTTCATGTTTTAAATTATAGTAATAGTGGTATAGAAGTATAACAAACAAATTATTTTAGTTAGATATAGTTTGTATAAAGTAAAGCTCGGTCAGACTCGATTAAGGCGTTCGGCCATATTTGATTAAGGCTCGGTCGGATGCAGATTATTATGCTCAGACGTATTTCTGTAATATTATCATAGCAATATGTTGAATGTTGCTGGATTTACCTATTTGAAGTTTGCAGATTGAAATTGGAATGAAGTTCCTTATATGCTCCGAGCTAGACTGAAAAAAAGTATAATAAGACTTTTTTCCATGTCAGTCTGTCCGTAGAAACCTGTTACTAAGAATGAGTATGTACATTAAAAATGTAGACAAATTTGTTATAATATTTTGAAAAATATTTTTTTAGGGTAAGTAGGTACCCTTATATGTAAACTTGTATAGTGGGAATGAATTTTTAATATGTATGGGGTATCGCTATTAGTATTTTAGGTTAATTGAATCTACGGAACCATACATTACGAGTGTCCCAAAACGCAGTTAGCTGGTTTTTTTTTAAATGGCTCCTTCCCTACGTTGAGTATTGTGTAGACATATTTTAATCGTTTAAAGTAATATTATTGGGTATGATTTAATTATCTAAACAAAAGTGACCCTCTTCAAACTGACCACGACACTGGCTGCCGGGTGAAATGTCACGGTATTTAATACAATCAACACGTACGCAGGCAGTGACAGCTCAAATAAAATCATAGCTAAATCCGGACAATTAGCTTTGTTAACTTTGAATCAGCTAAAGTACAAATTGGCACAAAATAGAAATGATCCACAAATAACACATATTCGAGAGCATTCGACAGCTAGGCAAACAATGTGATGAAAGATAAATAAAATACCATTCAAATGTTTTAACTAGGTACCTACTAAACTAATCTGACGGCCTCCGTGGCGCAGTGGTATGCGCGGTAGATTTACAAAACGGAGGTCCTGGGCTCGATCCCCGGCTGGGCAGTTTGATATCTTCTTAATTAGTCCAGGTCTGGCTGGTGGGAGGCTTTGGCCGTGGCTAGTTACCACCCTACCGACAAAGACGTACCGCCAAGCGATTAGCGTTCCGGTACGATGTCGTGTAGAAACCGAAAGGAATGTGGATTTTCATCCTCCTCCTAACAAGTTAGCCCGCTTCCATCTTGGACTGCATCATCACTTACCAGGTAAGATTGTACTCAAGGGCTAACTTGTAAAGAATAAAAAAAAATCTCATGAAGTTGTTGATTGCAAGTAGTCAGAAGAAATTTAGAGATCCTTGAAATATACCAAGAATCTGAAAAAGCTGCTATACATAAGTAAAGTCCCGGGCAACAGCTAGTTTAATATAGTTGGTTAAAAATTCTGAAGGTAAAAATAACGGTTATTTCTTGTTCCAGAGCAAAAGTCCAAAGGAAAACCGACGTGCTTAAAAAAATAACCCATATTTCTTGTGTTCCTTTTCCAAAGGAAAATAACTACACGTCTGTATGATTCAATTGTCATACGGGAACTGACCGTCTTCAGGCTGACCGGTGTCACGTCGACGTCGAGTAAAACGTCAGAGTTTTAGATAAAATTAACACACACACAGGCTGTCAACAGAAACAAAGCTGTTAAAGCCGAACCGAGCCCAAAGCTCTGATAGCGCTTTAACCTAGTGAAGTTGACGTCGGCACACACGCTCGGACACTGGTGACACGAAGACTCGAAATATGAGAGGCTTTCATGTGTTAGCCGATCAGTTAGTTAACGTTTTGTGCTCGAAAATATTTATTTTGTCGTTTTCTTTTTTAATCTTTATAAGTTAGCCCTTGACCAGAATCTCACATGATAATAAGTGATGAAGCAATTTAAGATGGAAGCGGGCTAACTTGTTAGGAGAAGGATAAAAATCCACACCCCTTTCGGCTTCTACACGACATCGTATCGGAACGGTAAATCGCTTGGGTGGTAACAAGCCACGGCTAAAGCCTCCCACCAAAAAGACTTGGACAAGCAATTGGCCCCGCCGGGGATCGAACCCAATATCTCCGTCTTGTAAATCCACCGCGCACATCACTGCGCACCGGAGGTCGTCAATTCGTTATCGTCGTAATTGGCCAAAGCTTCAGAAATGCGTAAGTAAGAGAGTTTGTGTGTCCATATAACGTTATCTTTTCACGGCTAAACCTAAAGTCTATTTACATGAATTGAATTTGATAAATGGAAACTTTTAGAAGAACACACGCTACTTTTTATATCGGAAAGCCGATGGTTCCTGTGGAATTTGGGGAAGATATACCTATAAACAATATTCTGACAAGTCAACAATGTAGTTTATCATAAGTGTCATCATTTAAACCTCAGACTATAGTCGAAACCTGTAGACACTTACACCTTTGCCTCAAATTGATGGAGTCATTATTTTAGGACTGAGAATTTACTTTTCTCTTTGTATGGGCATGTAACGAATGGGTCTTTTTACATTTCTTTATACAGGCGTTGATCGACTTAACTAAGAAAACAATTATCTAGTTCTTAATCGGTAACTAGGACATTCAATTCATCAGTAAGGTTTTACATAAATATGTCTACTAAAAAGGTATGTTAAAAACATAAATTGAGTTAGACTTTTTGTATTTTAAAAACAGCTGAACGGGTTGACTGACAAAGGGAATTATTGTCTGAAATAGAACTCATAGAATGTTCATATCAGTGTAGTAATAATTATTATAGCAGATGACAAGAACTGTACCACAGAATCAACATAACTGTAGTTAGTTAGAATACAGATGATACATAACACAAACTATCATGTAGTGGAGAACGGACTGCGGACTGCGGCCTGTAGAGGAACTATTATAACACGTAGTACCTCAAGATAACGTTAACGCCAGCTTGAATAATGTAGCGACACGAGAACCGAAATATGAATATGCTTTTATATGTTTACTTACACCGATATTTGTACTGGCTTTTGAAATGTTATTTCATTTATCGACTTTCAAGTACAAAATCTATAGGTTCGCTATCAACCCATATTCGGCTCACTGCTGGGCTCGAGTCTCCTCTCAGAATGAGAGGGATTAGGCCAATAATCCACCACGCAGGCCCAATGCGGATTGGCAGACTTGACATACGCAGAAAATTAAGAAAATTCTCTGGTATGCAGGTTCCCTCACGATGTTTTCCTTCACCGTTTGAGACACGTAATATTTAACATCTTAAAATGCACACAACTGAAAAGTTGGAAGTGCATGCCCCAGACCGGATTCGAACCCACACCCTCTGGAATCAGAGACAGAGGTCATATCCACTGGGCTATCACGGCTGAAAATCTATAGGTATTTGTTATAAATGTTCACGTACTGTACAATCCATATCTCATATAGCGACATCGCGTGAACAAATTTAACAAATAGTAGTATTGGTGGTTAATTAAGTTATTTAATTACTCGGTTCAACATTTCCAGTCACAGATACACATATTTGCGAGCAAGAGTTACAGTTCTCACTGCCAGCTTAAATATATATCTCCGTTAAATATGTAGATTCACCCGACTGCATTTAGAACGGTCGGAATGCAAGCAAGGTCTAATGTAATGCAATTCAACTGCGAACATTGGGCAATGGTATAGAACTAGATTCCAAGCAAGCATTTAGCTTCCATCATCCTCGTCTTAGAGCTGGATATCGATAGCTATTTGCTTGCGTATATAACGACGTATACTTAGCCTTAGCTTTGTGCTAAGGTGCTTTACCAAACAGATATAAAATGGCCAGAACTTAAACTATCCATAGACCTGATTACTCAAGTCTGCTGTTGTTTTTATCGTGTTACAATAGTAGATTGTGACACGGTTTTAAAATACAGGTGCTTGATTGATAATGTTCTACTTTATGTTGAAAATGAAAAGAAAATTTTAAGAGAAAAGTCTGTGTGTAACACTGAAGTATCTGTACTAATATTATAAAGCTGAAGAGTTTGTTTCTTTGTTTGATTGATTGAACGCGCTAATCTCAGGAACCACTGATCCCATTTGAAAAATTCTTGTTATTCATTCATTTGAAAAAGTGTTAGATAGAACATTTGTCGAGGAAGACTCTAGGTAATATATTATCCCCGTATTCCTACGGGAACGGAAACCACGCGGGTGAAACCGCGCGGCGTCAGCTAGTATAATATAGTGTTTAATAAAATATATTATATATACAGTATAGCACATTCGCAATTACGACTTGTACGCATTTTTATTTAACAGAGCAATACAATCATTGTATTGCATTTTTCATTTTCTTTTGGAAAATAAAAATATTATCTAATTTATGTCCCTGATTATTTTAAATAAAAGTAGCAAACAAATCTATTGATATAATTAAAGCTTATTTAATGTATATATTATACTTGATTAATAGTAAATAACAATTGAATTTTTTAAACATAAGTTATTCAATACACGTATTGTCGGCGCTCGGTCGGTTTATATTTTGCTCGAAGTGCAGTTTCCTGGAAATTATTGACGCATTTCATGCAGCTACCCAACGTCGCTCCGAGTACGTGTGAACCCGCTACACTCAACCGTGGAAAAGGGGTAATATCTACTTGAGTGACAGTATTACCTGATATAACTGCACTCCCGTTATATTAGGATAGTGAAGAATTCTTAGTTTTGAAAAACTTTTGTTCAATAGTTGCATTATGGTGCTATAACATTTTGTTATGAAATTTCTGAAAAATTGCCGTATAATGCGTATACGGTAACTGAACCCACTACACTCAATCGTGGAAAGGGGGTAATATCTACTTGAGTGACAGTATTACTTGATATAACTGCACTCCCGTTATATTAGGGTACTGAAGAATACTTATTTTTTAAAATATTTTGTTCAATAGTTGCATTATGGTGCTATAACATTTCGTAATGAAATTTCTGAAAATTTGCCGTATACGGTAACTGTACCCGCTACACTCAACCGTGGAAAAGGGGTAATATCTACTTGAGTGACAGTATTACCTGATATAACTGCACTCCCGTTATATTAGGATACTGAAGAATACTTATTTTTTAAAAACTTTTGTTGCATTATGGTGCTATAACATTTTGTTATGAAATTCCTGAAAATTTGCCGTATAATGCGTATACGGTAACTGAACCCGCTACACTCAACCGTGGAAAAGGGGTAATATCTACTTGAGTGACAGTATTAACTGCACACCCGTTATATTAGAATAGTAAAGAATTCTTAGTTTTTAAAAACTTTTGTTTAATAGTTGCAATATGGTACTAGAACATTTTGTGATGAAATTTCTGAAAATTTGCCTTTTCAGAAATTTTATCATTATCAGCTTATTTTAACGGCTCACAAGGCCTTGAAGTCTAGGGAGAGAGTCCTTATAGGATAAGGGATATAGAGTTTAGACCCATCACGCTGCGGCTCCAATGCGGGTTCGCAAGTTTTGGGTGATAATGTCATTAAAAACAAATATCAGATGTTTATGATAATTACCGGAATCTACTGCTTAATGTATTCTTCGACTCAAGAGGGGTAACAACACCAACTTCCCAACTTTGGGCTGAGAATTTGACTGAAAATTTGTAAGAAGAAAAAAAAGCTCAGTACTTCACTACGAGACCCACTTGAGTCCAGGAACTCGTGATTCACATAAACAAAGTGCTAGACCAAAAAGGCAGTTAAAAATAAAAAAAAAAAAATTCTTAGTTTACCTACTTTTTTGAATCAAACTCAATCCTCTCGTTTTAATAAAATGTTGTTTGTATTCTAATACTACTTTTAGAAACTTCATTTTGTTATACTGACAATTACTTAAAGAAACAAACTGCTAGTCCACTCTTTTTTTATTATTCTTTACAAGTATGCCCTTGACTACAATTTCACCTGATGGTAAGTGATGATGCAATCTAAGATGAAAGCAGGCTTACTTGTTAGGCGGAGGATGAAAATCCACACTCCTTTCGGTATCTACACGGCATCGTAAATCGCTTGGCGGTACGTCTTTGTCGGTAAGGTGGTAACTAGCCACGGCCAAAGCCTCCCACCAGCCAGACCTGGACAAATTAAGAAAATCTTATTCTGCCCAGCCGGGGCTCGAACCCAGGACCTCCGTTTTGTAAATCCACCGCGCATAGCACTGCGCCACGTAGGCCGTCAAAACATTAAAGAGAAAACCATCGCTTAGATATATTAACCAAGTTGAAAATGTATTAATTGTCCTGTGCCCTGAGGCAAAGGTACAAAGCCGCATGTGCCTGTCCGACAACCGGACAAACTATACAAACAAACCATACAAACAAACCATAATATATTAGCAGCAGAAATGAGAATAACATTAGGTAATTTCCCAAAATCTGTACAGAGACTTTATTTGTAACTAGCCGACGCCCCGCGGTTTAACCCGAGTAGTTCCCGTTGCTAGGAGAATACGGGAATAAAATACTCGTATAGCCTGTGACACTCGCAAACAACCTAGCTTTTTGTGGTTAAAAAAAAAATCGGTTTCGTAGATTCGGAGTTTACCCCCTACAAATACCACAAATTTTACCTCTTTATAAATTTCATTTTAGTTTAAAATTGTAAGTTCTGACCACGATTCACAATTCATGATCGTTTGATCATGAATTGTGAATCGTGAGATTATCAAGGATTAAAAAATATTCCAACCGCGTGATATTTCCGTTTCGCCACACTGTAGTGTATATTCTTTTACCGAAAGTGCATATTCGCAACGTATTGACGCGTGTCACGAACATTTTGGCTCGTAGAACTAGTTTTACGGAGAAGCTGAATCAGCATACACGGTATTGTTATATGGCCCTCATTCGCGACTACGATAGTGTTAATGTGCTCGCATTAAACTCGAAAACCTTCGTTTGTTCTATGACAAAGTTTACGACGCGTCTTATTAAAATAGCAATGGTGCCATTACTACGTTCCAACTGAAAGAATTCATAATTAAAATGCCTTACGGGTTGCAATTGTCTGCTTAATGTTAAGTAGAATTTAAGATGCAATACGTGTCCGTTGGTAGAAGAGAAAGTAATGTGTCAGGTGATTTAAGGTTTTCGGGAGGTTCGCTACGTTCTGAACGTATTAAGGAAGATTTAGTATGCGAACTTGCTTGTAAAATATGTAAGAAATTTTTGTAACTGTGAACATCTGTTTCTCATATAATGAAGAGTGAGTATTGATTAACTGCTATTACCTGTTCAAATTTTATTCGATTAAGTATTTCAGGTCACCATCATTCATCCTTAACAACTCATATTCGGCTCAATGTTGAGCACGAGTCTCTTCTCAGGATGAGGGGTTAGGATTTAGTCCACCACGCTGGCCCAATGCAGATTGACAGATTTAACACATCTAGAAAATTAAGAAAATTATCATGTAATCAGGTATGCACATGAGAATTTTCTTAATTTTCTAGGTGTTCTTTACGATGTTTTCCTTCACCGTTTGAGATGTGTGATATTTAATTTCTTAAAATGCACACAACTGAAAAGTTAGAGGTGCATGCCCCAGATTCGAACCTACACCCACCGAATCGAAGGCAAAAGATATCCACTGGGCTATCACGTATTATATCAGTAATTTAATAGAAATATGTTTAAAGATTTGTGGCTGACAACTCCCGCGGGTGCCATGGATTATTTTGCGATAATAAGTAGCCTATATGTTGCTCTATAACATCTTCTATCTTCCAGTGAAAGTCCCGCTAAAGTCGGTCCAGCCGTTCCAAAAACTAGCCCGGACATACATAAATTTTATAAAAGCATGTTTGTGGTTTGGTGTCGTGTAAATAACTAGAAGCAATCACAGACAGACACTTTAATTTTATTTATTTGTATTGATTATCTTTACTCTTGACAAATGCATAATGTTTGGAGAATATCGTTTTCTGCACAGAGTTTGATAACTGGTGGAAATGTTTGTTTGTTTGTTTGGTTAAACGCGCTAATCTAGTCCGATTTGATTTCAGTGTTAGATAGCCTATTTATCGAGGATGGCTATAGTCTATAAATTATCCCCGTATTCTTACGGGAACGGGAACCACGCGGGTGAAACCGTGCGGCGTCAGATAGTCTAAAATAACTTTATCCTCCATCTTCACAATAATACCGTTGCAACAATTGCCATGAATAAGTAAATTAGTTTATTTCCTCGAGACGACAATTTAGCCCACGCTCTTGTCACAAATTGTCGTCGAGGGGTAAATGCAAACTATTAAGGAAATACAACAATTCAAGCAGCCCTTACCCAACATTACATCGCAATCTTACACCGACAAAATTACAAGCAACACCTTCTTATGCCGTGTCTGGAGGCAGTAACACGTAGCGACTGCGAGCGGGCAATAAGCGAACGGACGCCAGTCCTCCGTTAATATTTCATAACACTCGCAGCCAACTCCTAGACAGCTATAAACGAGAAACTCAATGTGTATTTGCACATAAACTCGAGAATATAAACTAAACTGAACAATTTTTCATGCTCTACATATTTTTTAATGATAGAAAACTTCAGTGATGGGTTTTTTTAAATAGTAAAATATTTGCTCTTCTTTTTACATGATTGAAAGTTTTCGTTGAAGCTGTAATGCAATATGACGTAAAAGTTTATTGTACATATCTCTAAAAACCTATAGAAACATTGAAACTTACTATGTCCGTCTAAGAACACATAACAATAGAACTTCCAGTAGAGTATTGTACAGTAGATGAACACTGCATAAAAATGATAAGAAATGATACAAGGGTTTGAGTGCAATTACTGATAGTAACCGGTGAGGCATTCTATGGTGAATTTATGGTGCCGGAACAGCGTGCAAGGGGTGCACTTGTCGGCAAAGAAAAAAAACTAACGGCGCCCATAGACGAATTTTACATTCTACGCGTGGACGTACACGCAAAAAATAGTCAAAAATAAAATAAAAAAACAATGACTACAAATACAAATAAAATGAAATAAAGCTGGAGATATGAAAAATGTTAATTATTTTTAATGTACTATGGTAAGCGGTACTGGTGATGCAAAATTACCAAAACTAATATTTCGTTAATCTAAGGAAATAGTTACAACGATATGGAGCGGAATTCAGATGTCATTTTTTCAAACAAATGTACAGACAGTAAATACTGATATTTTTACTTCAAAGTCATCCTTATACCTCTAACATGTGATCTGGCTAAAGAGCCATAACGATGTCTAGCTCCAACCCCAAACTAAGAAACCGACGAATAAATTTACAATTCTGTGTGTGAGTTCACCTCCGCCGGACAAATTCTAAAACTCTTTCCCGTAACTTGCTCTGCTGAATTTAAATGCTATAAGCAAACAAGCACGGCACAATATGCATGTATCGCGCAGCTGTGACAAACTATTTGCTAGACTTTGTTTATTGTCCACTACGGCTGGAACGCGTTCCATTTTCCTGGACATCAATTAACAGTTTTTAATAGGAATTCTAGGGTTAGGAAACATGGAAAATTGTACTTGTTTTACGTGGTCGAGAGTTGTAAATAAGGCTGGTAAGGCTTCTTTTTTAATTATCGATAAGTTGCATAGACTGTGATGATAATGGTGATGATGATGATGATGATATTATCATTATCATAATATGATGACTAAGATGATTTAACGCTAACAAGTTTACGGTGTTTGAGGTCCTAACCATGGGTCTCTAGACCGAACTAAAAAGTATAAAATATTTGTTTAGGAGTTAAACAATAAGGGTGTATTAAGTATTGCATTTCGAGTCAAACAAACGTTTTACTCACAGTTTTAAGACACGGAACGTTCTTTAGTAACTACTACGAGTAACTGAGTTTGTAATCATTGAGGCGTGATCATTGGGGTAATATCATCTCATTGGATTTCAATCGTTTTGTATCGCTTTGGTAGTTGTTACACAACTTTGCGTAAATGTTTACTTCGAATTTCCCTATTATTTCGAAAACTACATTTTGTATTGTACAAAACATATGTATAATGTCGACCTTTCACCTCCCACCAGGTGGTCAAATTCATCAAAATGAAGCGAGTCGCAGGGATTCGCTAGATGCAGGCGGCGGATCGTGATGTTTGGAAGTCCCTAAACAAGGCCTATGTCCTGCAGTGGACGTCCGTCGGCTGATATGATGATGATGATGATGATGAACAATACCAACAACCACTGGAGTTGCATGGTGGGTGTTAGTTCATTGAATATTTTATCATTATTATCATCCTATTTTTATAGTCCATAGCCTTAAGCCCACTTAGGGTAGAGGAGGCATGTGGGCTTAAGGCTATATATAAAATATTCAATGTTTCAGAACAAAAATAATATATATCGGAGCGATTTATCTCTTTCTGCTATATTGTATCAACAAGTTTCCTAGAACTAATCGACGGGTGTCAGTCGTAAACGCTCGGTGTTTGAAGTTGGAAAGTTTCCCTCCTCACCGGGACAGCGCAATGAATTATGCATGGGAATTAAGTTTGATGCCCGATAAGCCGCTAAAAGATTTATTTGGCCATATGACGTAAAAAAGCCAATCCAAGTTGTTTGCAGTTTCTAAAATATAGCTGTTGTTTCATCGTAAAAGTGTTAAACATCACTAAAGTTTAAGTAAAGTTCTGATTGTAGTTTTGACGTTTAATGCTAACCTTTCTTTTACGAAGATAGTTGGATATTACAGAGGTGAGTTGGCTGACTACCAAGTTATGTATCTCGCAAGTAATCTCAGAATATTTTATTTATTTTCTTAATCAGGATCCGACGTTGCATAGGTATACAGTTCGTATTGCACAGGTTAATGGTAATTTCATTTTACCAGTAAGGTACCAGGAGCTGGACTCTTTTGACTTTATAAAAAAAACATATAATTATTATCGAGTAGGTATACGTATACATGGACCACAGGGTGGGCAGTTGTTTAGCCAGTAGCCAGTAAAATACTTTATTGGGGAAACTGCGGTGAAATCAAAGAAAATTTAGTTTTCATTTAGATTTATCAGAAGTTAAATAATTCAATTTATAACTTTTTATTTCGATTTTCTCAGTAATTTAATTAAGATTGATAAAATTTAACTTGATGTAATATTATTCAAATCCCAGAACATTAAGCACTTAAGTTACCGCATATCCGTGTTTTAGATAAGCGAATTGATATAGGCATAACTCATAGGCATAACACACGTTTTTGTTAAGTTATCTCACATCTATGATACAGACTTAACTTCCCTTCCTTTTAACTAAAAACAACAGTGATATTGAAATTAAGTGGAATTTTTATCTGAGTGTACGGACTCTTGCAGGCCTCGTCCGGAAATTTAACTCCATTAAGAATGAAATATGTCCCGTCGTTATATCACGGCTTGTTATGCGAATGCTTACATTTCCAGCTCTACATCTCTAGTTTTCTCATCAGACTCGACGGAAATCATTTTGACTGAATTATGACAAACTGCCGACGGACATTACGACGTGCGTAAACAATAAGTATGTGGACTCTAGAGCAGCAAGGTGTTATTTGTTATAATCAAATTTATCTATACACTAGCTGACGCCGCGTGGTTTCACCCGCGTGGTCCCCGTTCCCGTAAGAATATGGGGACAAAATGCCTATAGCCTTCCTCGATAAATGGGCTATCTAACACTGAAAGAATTTTTCAAATCCGACCAGTAGTTCCTGAGATTAGCGTGTTCAATCAAACAAACAAACTCTTCAGCTTTGTAATATTAGTATAGATAATTGATATAGTCCTTCGCCGTTTCTAGCTGTCTGTTTGTTTACCTTTTTTACTTTTAATTTGTTATTAGCGGACGCCCGCAATTCCATTCGTGTAAAATTCTGTTTTTCATAACTCCCGCGGGACTGTTTGTTTTTCCGGGATTTCGGGAGCAGCCTATATTGTGATCCAGAGTTAAGTTATGTGTTTTCCTAAATTCGTCGTAAGTCGATTCAGCGGCTTAGGCGTGAAATTGTAACAGACAGATAGACATACTTACTTTCGTATTTATAATATGTTGTATGTATTAGAATAAAGATTTAATACTATTATGCGCCGAAACTGATGCAAACAAAGGTGGTAAATTGTCTTAATTTGATAGTAAGCAATGAAAGTTATTTCAACAAATAATACCTAAATATTGTCTATATAATGTCGAGTTGTGTATTCAGGAAGTGTAGAAACTATGTATATACATAAATATATAATGTAGGTAAGTAAACACAAATATGTGCGTGTGTGCACTCAGTGGAGTAGCTAAATAAAATAGCAGAAAACTTTTTGCGCTGTTTTTGTAAACACGTATGAGTAACTATTCGTATATCTATAGTATAAAATATTGTTGGATTAGAATGTATTTCCTTAATTATTGTTAAGTTCACTGATGCATACTAATATGTAACAAAACAATCGTATTATATGAATCCACACAAGCAATGATGTAAGAGGCTTCTTTATCTGCGCGCAGCACACTCTGTCCTTGCCGAGGCGAATCTCCACCAACTTGTTTTCTGTAAGTATGAAATATTATACGCGACGATCCTCTATGCTGCGCTTCTTTCTTTAGATAAGGGTTCATCTTGAGTACTTATACAAAATATATTTAAATTATAAAACCCTGACATTGAATAAGTATGTCATTATGTGCCTCTACATTTGACATGTAAAGCCCTAAACGAGTAGGTACCTATAACTCATCGTCTGAAGAGGATACGGCCGTGGCTAGTTACCAATTTACGGGCAGAAATGTACCTACAAAGCGATTTAGAGTTCCAGTTTCGTAACTGTATAAGTTACGAAACTTCTGCCAAATATATCCGCTTCCATCTGAGACTGATTCGTCACTCTACAACTAAACAGATGAGATCGCAGTCACGAGCTAACTTGTCATTTAATAAAAAAATTATTCATACTTGTTTCGTCAATGACAGAAGGGCAGGCTCATTTTTGCGCTAAGGATCAGCCTGGCTGTCCAGCGCGGAAATGCAGCCAGTATTCTTGCCACCATTCCACGTGGGCATGATTTGTATTGTTATTAGGATAAGTTAGCTTAAGTTCCTTATTGTATTCTTCGTTAATCAAATCGTTGAATTTAGGGGAAATTATAGAAAGATTTTAAAATTGAGACCTGTTGACAAAAGAGCCATTTTGTAAATAACGCTATTATCACCATATTCCTACGGGAACGGGAACCACGCGGGTGATACCACGCGGTGTCAGCTAGTTAAACGTAACACTGCTTTTTCTATCTTTTGTATAGGTACTTATTTTAGCTTTTAGTACGTTTGACAATTCGTTAATAATACACGAAGTAGAATTAAGTATTTTCACTGATATCTACATAAAACATTTCTTAAAGTTGATAAGTCTCGCCTAAAGCTGGACTCAACGCAATAAATAATGTATGGGGAATTAAGTTTGACGCCAGATTAGTGGCCAAAAGATTTATTTCTCTTTGAGATATGAGAAACAAAAGTTATTTCTGATGTATGGTTATTGTTTACTGTAAATATGTTTAACACGTACTAAACTTGAAGTTTTACAACTAAATCTATTTGTTATAAAGGATTTGGTTTCTTGCCCTGTATCTTAAGTAAGATGTGTTCAGGTATAAATTTTCAATGCATGTTCCCAATGATAACTTTATACTATAGATCGGTTACGTCCCTACAAAATCACCGCAAAAAGTGATCGGAATAATAGGCTACAACACTGAGCGCACACGTGCGCAATTTTGTCTTTAATTCCATTATATATTTATGTATATATATATTATATATATATATATATATATATATTTTAACACTTTCTGAACACACAACTCGACATTGTAGACGATATTTAGGTATTATTTGTTTAAATAACGTTCGTTGTTGACCGTAACTAACATTGAGTTCTGTATAAATTTTCTCTTTTGAGCGCCTCATTTCTCATGCGCTAGTAACACATCTAACAGTATTTAATATCATTGCATGTTCCAGAAATATGTTTTTTTCAAACATCAAGTGCTATTAAATATAGTTTCAAAGTAAAATAACGAGAGATGAGTATTAGAAGAAATATTTTCTGTATTGGATATTCAGCAAAAACATCAGATACATGAATAAGTAACTGAAGAAATAAATTACAATACAAGATATACTATGCACAAAAATTAAGGGAGCAGAAAAAAAATCCAAATTTTTGGGGGATTTTCAACAGGCTGTAACTTATACAAAAATGGTCGTACAGCAAAAAAATAAAAAGCAAATTGTAGCTCAAGTGTTTAGTTTTTGGATCTGAGTTTGAAAATTTTTTTTTGAAAATATTTTTCGAGTAATCATAAGAAAACCACCAAAAAAAAAAATTTTGAATTTTTTTTGGTTTTTTTTTTTAATCTACGGACGTAGAAAAAATTTTTTCGACTCAACCTCCATATGGACCGGATAGCTTATTTATTCAGATTTAATTTCGTTTTTTTTAAATCTCGAAACGAGCATTTCTCGCTGAGATATCGATGTTTGAATGGAAAAAGATCATTTTGTCTTTGATTACCAATATCTCAGCAACCAATGATTGCACAAAAATTTTGAGGTTGGTTTTAAAAACTTGAATAAATTTTCTACAAGGATTAGCAATTGAATTTTGAAAAAAAAAATTTTTTTCAATCATTACATGAATTTGAAAAAGCATCCAATAAAGGGCTTTTTGTCGTTTTTTGGAAAATCAAGCGCCCAATCAAAAATATTGCGGAAACCACTGACGTTAAGTGTGTCTTTTACTGTGCAATATACCCACAAAAACCTTACAAAGTTTCAATTCAATCCAGCCAACCGTTTTTTTTTCCCACTTGATCGAATTTTTGAAAAAATTAAAGGAGCAAGAATTTCGCTCTGAAAATGTCATAATTTTTTTTTTCTTTAATTTTTCAAGTCACAAATAGAGAATTGAGAGAAAAATTATAAAAAAAAAAATTTTTCATTTTTGATAAAAATTATGACATTTTCAGAGCGAAATTCTTAATTTTCGTAATCAAAGACGAAATGATCTTTTTTCCATTCAAACATCGATATCTCAGCGAGAAATGCTCGTATCGAGATTTAAAAAAAACGAAATTAAATCTGAATAAACAAGCTATCCGGTCCATATGGAGGTTGACTCGAAAAAATTTTTTCCACGTCCGATTAAAAAAAAAAACCAAAAAAATTTCGAAAACTTTTTTTTTCGGTGGTTTTCTTATGATTACTCGAAAAACATTTTCAAAAAAAAATTTTCAAACTCAGATCCAAAAACTAAACACTTGAGCTACAATTTGCTTTTTATTTTTTTGTTGTACGACCATTTAAGTTTCAGCCTGTTGAAAATCCCCCAAAAATTTGGATATTTTTTCTGCTCCCTTAATTTTTGTGCATAGTTTAGTTAGACACAGTAAACTAATGTCCAGAAACATGAATCAAACCTATATCAGCTGTAATTATTCTAAGTTGCGATTTATTAATTCAGTCTAGTCTCTTTCTAGTTCAGACATTTTATTTAAATCATTTTCGAATAGCAATATTATGTCCTCCGCTTTCTAGTTCAGGCAGAACAGCAGCCAATCAATCTTGTTTTCGTTCGGGAATCCATCATTTTCCGAAAAAGTCATATAGTCGTACCTGAGGAAAAGTGTTCTACATACATTCCGGCCATTCTTTTGCTACAAAACTGAACAGTCCTGGTGTTGCCATTTTAATATTTTTTTTACTATGCTATTTAGCAAATAAACTATAATAATTATGATCTCTAAATATTTTATTTCTATAAAATTTTCTTTATATAAGCCATGGTTTTAGATTTATTTATTAAATATCTACAATTAAATTCATATACAGTAAGACTATGCGATATGCGAGCCATGATAGCCCAGTGGATATGACCCCTGCTTCCGATTCCGGAGGGTGTGGGTTCGAATCCGGTCCGGGGCATGCACCTCCAACTTTTCATTTGTGTGCATTTTAAGAAATTAGATATCACATGTCTCAAACGGTGAAGGAAAACATCGTGAGGAGACCTGCATACCAGAGAATTTTCTTAATTATCTGCGTGTGTGAAGTCTGCCAATCCGCATTGGGCCAGCGTGGTGGACTGTTGGCCTAACCCCTCTCATTCTGAGAGGAGACTCGAGCTCAACAGTGAGCCGAATATGGGTTAATAACGACGACAGTAAGACTAAAATGAATGATAAACTATTGGTCATTGTATTTGTATATTATAATATCCCTACCAAATAATTAGTAAGCTTGTGCTAGGACAGGCAGGAATCGAAACTTTCAGATTTGAGATAATGAGGCTACATTTTATAATAATTTGTTTCCTTGAGTATGTATAATTTTAATCCTAAACATCAAGTGCTATTAAATATGGTTTAAAAGTAAAATAACGAGAGATCAGATACATGAAAATGAAGTAACTGAAGAAATAAATAACGATACAAGACAGTTAGCCACAGTAAACTAACGACCAGAAACATGAATGGAACCTAAATCTGATGCAATTCTAAGTTGCGATTTAAAATTTAAAATTTTAATTTTCCTCGGTTGAATTTTTAGCGTAACCTGTTTTATTTGTGTTTTAAAATGTATACACATTATCAGGAATCACAATTTTAAACAAAACAAAAGTAATCCAAATACTATTTTGACTTCATCAAAGCAAGTGGATCGCCATCTTTTAGACCATCACGCAGTTCCCGCTCTAACTTAAATATTCGTAAACTTACTTTGGTTACTTACTTTACCAGTAACAATGTACTGTCAAATATCTGAGATTTTTGATAAATAAAGTAATTAATGAAACATAATATTATCAGCCTATTTTAACGGCCTTCTTTCTTATAGGAGATGGGATATGGCGCTTTTACCCATCACGCTACTGAAATGTGGGTTTGCGGTTAGTATAATATTAAGTTCTTTAACGACAAAGTATCACATGTTCGTGATAGTGGCCGAGATCGATGGCTTAACTTACTTTCCGAGGCACGGGGATGTAACTCCACCAACTTCCTAACTCCTGGATCTCAACCAAGAACTAGTATCTTATGTAGTTCGATCCAGAAGTTCGCACCTCATGATCCATAACCACATATGACCAACGACTCAGTTAATCAGGATAAACTTTGCACCATCCAAGCCCGTGATCTTTGAAAGTTTTTGCAATTAGCCATTAGCCAGTGTGCAAAAGGACATGAGCGTCTTGTTACGACATTCTAACAAAGTGAGACATGACGGGTAGCAGCGACAGTGATTATTTTGTGGTAAAGGAAACACATCGAGCAGGTCCCAGGACTTGTGACCTTGGAAGTAAGTTTCATTCTAAAGGGACTCCTTAGTCCCTTTAGAATGCATCAACACTTATCTTCCCTGCCCAACATGTTCTCCATGCCAGCGTGACGGTGTCCACGCTGCCTAACAAACAACTGAGCTCAAGTCATCAAATACCCTCTTATTTATACCAACATTGATAGCTCTCCTCCACAAAACCACAAATAATGAATGTTAATATCACTTGTACTTGTATAAACGGCCTGCATCCAGCGGCTCGTTTACTTGAAGCCTACCTCGTCAAGCGTTAAATTGGCGGTACTTAAAAAAAAGCGGTAACATGAAAAGCAGTACATAACATTGGATTGAAACATTATTTCATTAAAACTGTACGCCAATAAAATAAAATATGAAAAAGTGCATCAGTTTTCCGACGTGTAAATGACAATGGCACGGTGCGGCGTGATGTACTGGTGTGGGGCAGGTGCTACACGAAATTGATTTCCACGACGTCAATCTCTCAGCAGCATCGATTGATGACGACTCGTTTACAGTCACATCGTCTATAGTTCGAGAGTGTTTATGGATTGTGTTCGTAGTAAGGGGAGTTGCTGTGATCTACTTTATGTTGCTTTAAATTGTTGCAACATTGACGCAACACAATTTAGGTCTCCAACCTTGGGCATTGGTTTTTTTTATATGACTTTGATTTTCATTATCAACCCATATTCGGCTTACTGCTAAGCACGAGTCTCCTCTCAGAATGTTATGCCAATAGTTCACCAAGCTGACAGAGACGCTGTAGAGAATTAAAAAATTCTCAACTATGCAGGTTTCCTCACGATGTTTTTCCTTCACCGTTTGAGACTTTTATTTACAAAATCTCATTAGGTATACATTTTAACCTCAGAAGCTATTTGTAGTTAATTTCAATTAAATAGAATTCGAATCTCAGGTCTAAGATTCGCTCACGGTCTATTATATTACTCAAACCGACAAGGTTTCAAAAGATTAACTTGTGCATGTGTATTAAATGTATCTTTTAAAAATATTCGAATGTGTATCTCCGAATGCTACGAAAATATTTCTAATATTATGGATATTACTGAGCTAGACAGTAGAAATAAGTATGGTCGAAGTAAGTTCCGAACGAGCTATATCAAAAAGAACTCTGTTAAATCCATTATGGTTAATTCATTCAATCAATTTGGTCATCTCAATTGAGTTTTTATTTTTGCTTTTAATTAATCGGAGAATCAAAAATCTCGTAATGCAACATTTTATCATTGATACTCCGTGTTCCGCCGATTCCGTGAGAATACAAGGATAAAATATGAAACTCACAAATAAAATGGATTTTATTACAAGAATTTCCAAAATCGGTTCCGTAGATCCAGAGATTACCCCCTACAACCTAACAAAATTACCTCTTTATAATATTAGTATAGAATAGAAGTATAGATGACAAACGTGATGATATAACATAATCATTCACACTCACACTAATATATAAATGCGAAAGTTTGTGTGTAAGTGTGTATGTTTGTTCATCCTTTGGGCAGCGGCTACTGAAGCGATTTGGCTAAAATTTGGAATAAAAATAGATTTTACTCTAGATTAACTAACATATAGGCTACTTTTTACCCCGGAAAAAATCATGGTACCCGCGGTATTTGTGAAAAACTAAATTCCACGCGGACGAAGTCGCGGGCGTCCACTAGTGATTTCATAAATTTATCACGTATCGGATCACACATGCTGTATGACATAATTAACAGGTATTTTATTAGCAAGTAATGTTTTTATCTCCATTACGCACGCTCTTACAGGACTCGCCCGGAAATTTAACTTCGTTAAGAATGAAATATGTCCCGTCGTTATTCCACCGCTTGTTGCGCGAATGCTTACATTTCCAGTTCTCCACCTCTAGTTTTCTCATCAGAGCCAACGGAAATAATTTTAACCGAGACTGAGTTATGACAAAACTCTAACGGACATTGCCGCATCCGTAATGAGAATGGAGTCGAGATATGTCCGTAATTTATTGTACGAGTATAGCAGTCTGTGGCAACAAGAAGTCTAGCGTTTTTGTATCGTACTAAACTACTAATACGTGATCAGATAATGTTGCTTGTTTTAGTTAAAACAATGATTTAAAATACACTAGTTTTGAAGCTATTAAATGAAAATATATTAGGTGGGTTGAAGGAAGTATTTAATTAAATTTCGAGGCGGGGTAATACCCTACAGCGTAGCTACTAATCACAGGTAGGCCGTCGACACGTACACCCATCTGAATACCAAACTGTTCCTTTGTGAATCCATCACACTTATTTGAATTTCCGAGCACAAAAGAAACTTTCTGAAAACAATCACTGAAATAATTGTTTTAGTTAGTAATGCAAGAATGAATTTAGATGAGATTATCAACCATTGTAACAAATAACAATTAAACAAATTAATTGTATAAACTATTTATATCATGAAAAAAATTATTATCATTAAAAATCTCCGCCAAATATTTCTGTGAATATAAGAACCTTTTTTCACATAAAATTAATAAAAATTTAGTACTATACTGACAAATATTTTTACATCTGTCAAAAATTTAGGTGTATTTGTTTGTTTTATAAATAATTTACAATTATAAGCTTTTATTCGTTGTTTAATAGCATTATTTGTAGTTTTAACATTCAACATCACAATATTCACAATACTCTGAATAACGGGGAGAGGGTAACGAGTGCATATGCTGAAATGTATTTTGATAACACTTGTTACCAGCCTTCCAAGTATACAAAACATCAAATAAAACCTAATGAAGATAAAAATGATAATGAAATGGATAAATGGGTATCTCCGAGCGATTTACTTATTGGCAAAATTAAATTGAAACCACCTTTCACATCAAAAATTACCAGAGGTAAAACACACGAAGGCATATTAACGATTGGCAATGGAGTATTAGACAAAGAACGAGCTAAGTTTTTAATTTCTTTGAAAACACTATTAGAAGACAACGATGCGGCATGGAATGATATACTAATAAATGAAAAAAAACAAGTTATCAAAAAAGTTCAAGCTTTGTTTGAAAATATATTCAAATACAAAAGTGACATTATGAAACAAGAAGTATCAATTTTTTATGGAAAATCGTTACAAGAATTAGAAATGCATATGCGATCTGAAATAGAAATGGTTTTGCAAAGTACCCGTGCTAATATAATATCTTATTTGAACAATGAAATACGTCAAAAGTTGCAAAAAGAGAGAAAAATATTAGTAAACGTACTTACTAAAAAGTATATAGCTGAAATGAAAAATATGAAAAATTACTACAAACTTTTACTAGATAATGAATTATACAGAAATGATACATTGATAAGTCAAGTTCTTAATGAAAGGAATGACGCAGTAACAGCTTTTTACAAACAAATTGAATCAGAGAGACTTACTAGTACTATGTATGTTATGAGCTTAGAAAGAAAAAAGTGTCTAATGAAAAAAATGCTTTTAGAGTATATTCAAAGTTCTGAAATAAGTGAGAAACTAAAGAAAATAAAAGAAAACGAAGAAGAAATTGATGTTTTATATCAAAAAGATGTTCCGATAGAAAATATTAATAAGGAATACGAAACTAAAATTAAAAAAATTCTCCAAATATTTTTGAAATTCATAAGTTTCTCACTAAAACTGTTACCAGAACAAACTACGTTTTTGTTAGATCTAGAAAAAATAGTCATTTTACAATTAAATGAGATACAAAAAAATCCTAATAACACATCTACAGTTTTATTTGAAGAAAAAGAACAATTAAATGAATTTATATTTCCGACTATCAATGAAGAAACTCATGACTGTATAAATAAACCATTTGTTTTATTTGGTGATATCTTAGCTGAAAATGCGTCTCCACATTATGGAAGTTCTGATACATTGCCGTGTAGTGTAGATCTGCCTTATTTTAGATTAGATAGAAAATACTTTTATGCTAAGTGTCATGGTTACGAAAATATAAAAGCTTTTTTGAATTCACAAATATGCAAATGTTATTTTCCTAGCAGACTATTATCGGATAGTGAATCAAGAATAATTGAACCAAAGACAACGACATCCAATGGCGAATCGTCGAATAGTAAAATGGACCAAGCTGAGTCATCAAAAGAATCACTATTGATTGACGATTTTTCACGACTCCAAGAATGTCCTGTTAGAAAATGTTGTGATTATATAAAAAAAGATTACTTTCCTAACTTAGCATCCTATTTAGATTACAATGAAGAAAATTATAAAAGAGTGAAAGCTATACTCGGTCAAATACCTAAAAAAATAGTTCCACCAAAACTAATATCAATGAAAGATATTGATAAAACCGAGGTACCGTTTGCTGCTACAAAAGAAACACATCACACCGTAGAGACACAATACTCGAGTCAAGAGGATCTTACTATACCTGAAATCGAATGTCCTTGTATTAGCAAAACACTGACAAAATATGCAGAATCACATTATAGGCTTAAATCAACTTCAAGCGAGGCTTTGCATGAAATAACGCTAAAACGCAAACGTTCATTAGAGCGTCTGGTCGATAAAAATCCCAATTTGCTTAAAATATTTAATGATGAATGTTTTGATTATAAATCGTAATTGGTTTAATAAATACGCAACCCTATAGTTTGTTGAGCTCAATAATAAAATTAGAAGTTTGTAAAAATTCAAGTATAAATTCAATACTATCGAATACAAACTAGTTATGTCCCGCAGACCATGCTACCTTCGCGGTCTAAACTAAACTATATTCATTTGTTCTTATTTGTTATATCGTGTTGTTAATGCAAGTTCCGAGCTAGCAGAGACTGTTTTACGATAAACTCTTATTATAAACTTATTTCAGTTTATAACAGTTTGTAAACATATATACCTAGTTTTAATACACTTATTTTTTACGTTATCTAAAAATGTATGATATTTTATATCAATAATAATTATTAATTGATACTTTATATATACACTATTACAATTTGGATACCCTATTTGACACATATAGTTTTATTTACACTGGTATTCACTATTTTTTTATATGTACGAGTATTTTATTTAATAGACAATTTAATTTTTCATTATACTAGAAATATAACAAAAAAAATCTAAACAGACATTTTTAGTAAACCAATGATCTGGCGTTAATATAACCAAGTTTAGTGTCTACTTACAATATGATCATATAAATTAGTCCGTTAGCTAAGAATAATGTAGGGAGGATGCGAGCGGTTTACGGGGCGGTAAGGTAAATTTACACAAGCTGGTAACAACCCAACTTATTAAGTCGTCACACGACTCGCTGCCGTGTTAATGCAAGGAATTATGACATTCCTGCCGTAGCTTACGATTACAGCACGATTACATTGTTTAAATTAAAGAGCGTATGTTATTTATGTGTGTACTACACCAAGCGGCGTCACGATGCCGATCTGTAATCCCCAGGAACACGAGAGAATTTATGCTGCAACAATATTAACTCGTGACATATATCGTATTCTTAAGGCCAGTATCACCTATGAGTAAGTAAGTATCGGATTGTTTATTCACAAGTTTTGTCTGTGATTTGACTTAAAGTAAGAAAGTGACAAAACTTACGATCGACACTTTTATGAAGGTGGTGAAACATGCCCACTTAGAATACTAAAAAGATGCAATTATGCGTCTCTTTTGAGCATTTCCAACATAGTGTCTAGACATTTGAGTCTATTTCTTTTCGATAAGTCGGTCCACAAAGAACGTTGCTATTTCTGAGTATGAGAAGTAAGATGGCTATATTTTTTTTTAATTCTTCCAATTATCGTTTGCAAATGTTAAATAACTCTTAATTTCTTTGCTAATGAAGTAGATAAATTAAAACATTTGTTAGTACATAATATTATAACTTCTAAATATAAAATAGTGATTTCTATATCTATAAACGTCGATATTTATTAAAGCAAATATGGATAGTGAGCGAAATTGGTATTAGTCCTCAAACAAGGAGGGTCCTTTTCTATTACCCAATTTGTCGAAGTGTCAATACATTGTTAACTTACTGAAATTCAAACATATGAAGTTACTAAAAGAGAACTGTATATTAGAATTATGAACAAATTTCAATAAACTAAAGTAAACAATTTTATTAAAGTATATGATGGTAGTTAATCGGTAGGTAGTAGGTATACGTAGAATATAGAAGATTTAATATTGCCATTTTATTTTAAGTACTAAATAAATTAATAAAAATTAAAAAACATTAAATTCTATCTTTATAAACTTATATTCGGCTAATTGTTGAACATGATTCTGTGATCAAATTGAGGGATTAGGCTAATAGTCCACCACGCTGGCCATATGCGAATTGGCAGACTTCACACACGAAGATAATTTAGAAAATTCTCAGGTATCTATGTATCTAAGGTAACTTTTTAAATGTGTAGATTTCTAAAAAACAGGAGCTTGTTATATGTTTTTATAAAAGAGGACATAATACACAAATAATTAATTATATCATATGAAAACAAAGTCATCCAATCCCAACGCATATTAGAAACTTCAAGTTGTCACCTCCTAAGACAAACTTAAACGATGTTGTACCACGTTACGCTTGATGTTCTATAATATTGTGTTAAGCGTCAGTTCCCTCGAAATATGACACAGTTGTGAACTGAATAAACTTGCCAACTTCATTTGCCAAGAATTCATTCGCCTTCATTGCAAGCGTTGAGAAATGATTTAGTAATATCGTCTTCTATTTATAAACTACTACCTGACGCCGCGCGGTTTCACCCGCGTGGTTCCCGTTCCTGTAGGAATACAGGGATAATATATAGCCTATAGCCTTCCTCGATAAATGGGCTATCTAACACTGAAAGATTTTTTCAAATCGGACCAGTAATTCCAGAGATTAGCACGTACAATCAAACAAACAAACAAACTCTTCAGCTTTATAATATTAGTATAGATTAAATAAAAATGAGGAATTCAGTGCATAGTTCCGAAATATAGTATTGAAAAAAACTACTAAATTCGTTGCTATACTCTATCAGAGTTATTTTTAATCTTTATACCGTGCCATTACTGTGCTTTCAAAGGTACCTTGGTAAATTTGTATGATTAAATATTTAACTCTTTTTTACTTAATGTTCACGCCTTCCTCTCATCTCACCAGATAATAAGTTTAGATGTGGCCCAAAACGCGATTATTTAGAAGATATCTATTTATTTCAGTCTTAAATTTAATTAGTAAGGATAGTTTGCAGTACACAAATTGTGGTCGCTCAAAATTGACGGCCTCCGTGGCGCAGTGGTATGCGCGGTGGATTTACATGACGGCGGTCCTGGGTTCGATCCCCGGCTGGGCAGATTGAGATTTTCTTAATTGGTCCTGGGTCTGGCTGGTAGGAGGCTTCGGCCGTGGCTAGTTACCACCCTACTGACAAAGACGTACCGCCAAGCGGTTTAGCGTTCCGGTACGATGTCGTGTAGGAACCGCAAGGGGTGTGGATTTTCATCCTCCTCCTAACAAGATAGTCCGCTTCCATTTTAGATTGGATTATCACTTACCGTCAGGTGAGATTGTTGTCAAGGGCTAACTTGTAAAGAATAAAAAAAAAAAAATGTAAATACAAAATTGGAAATGGTATGCTTTGTATATTAGAATAGCCTCTTCAATTTCTGTTCTCATCACCAATGCACAGTCAATACAAAAAAAATAAAACAACATCGTCATATATTAATAAATCATATTTTGACGCATGTAAAATGGTACACAAGTTCTTAATTCCAATGGCTTAAGATGCGTTTATTCCAATTCCGCTATCGCAAAGCGAAGTTAAACAGTGTTATGCTAACTTGACGTTCCGACGTTCAGTAATATTGTGTTAAGCACAACTGCAGACTGAATAAACTTGTCAACTCTATTTACCAAGAATTTATTCGACTTCAAAACGGATGTAGCGCATTGTATTTTGTTATAAAACTTTTGTTTTTAATCATTATCATTATCATCACCATCATCATCATCATCATCATGATCATCATCAACATTATCTTTATCATCGTCATCTATATGATGAGTGTGTCTCTAAGAGATTTGGAACTCAGACCCATTACTATGCTATGATGGAGGTTGACGGGCTAAAGTGATAATGTTCCACTCTATAACGAATACAGCTCATCATCATCATCATCATCATTCGGCTCTCTGTTGAGCACGAGTCTCCTCTCAGATTAAAAGGGGTTAAGGCTAATAGTCCACCAAGCTGGCCCAATGCGGATTGGCAGATTTCATACAAGTAGAGAATTAAGAAAATTCTCAGAGCAGGATTCCTTCACCGATTGAGATTTAATTTCTTAAAAAGCACATATCTGAAAAGTTAGAGGTACAAGCCGGGGCCGGATTTGATCCTACGTCCTCCATATCGAACAGGTGACATCCACTCGGATACCACAGCTCGTCATCACGAATATAGCTATCCGATTTAAATTATAATAACCGAGTTTGATAGCTTAACGTGCTCTCTTGGATTCGAACCCTCCGAATCGAAGGCATAGGTCATAACCATTGGGCTATCGTGTCTCACTGGGCTATCACGTCTCAAATTCATTAATTACTCATGTATAAATAATGGTATAGTAACGTCGTATAAAATATAAGGAAATGTGTTATTGCATATTATCATTGCTATCGTCAGAAGTATCGAAGAATATTCGCAGGCATGCATTCGGCCAGTGAGGGAATTGCACACTACACAAGTTTTAAAAGCATAGCCGACATCGCGATTATTGATCAAACACCCCGTTCGAACAGGGCTGCCATTCCCCTTTATTTTTAGACATTTATCTGAATTTTCCTTTTTTAATGTCTCTATTCCAGAATAGGTTAAAAGGTCCTTAGACTAGAGTAACAATTACTTGATTCGAAATATAATAGATAGATTGACACAAACACAAACACTTGAATCTTTTTCTTTAACTTTTTTCTTTGAACATCTGCTACAGAATGTTCAAAAAAAAGTTAAAATAAGGAAAATTTCAGAGTTTTAGACGATTTTAACTTAAGAAATAATGCTCGTGGTCACAACAAAGACACAGGCAAGAAATCAAGTTTTCATAAAATGTAAATTTTTGAAACAACAGGTTTTATCAAAAATTGTATCATTTGAATGAAATGAAAAATGTTTTTGTATGCTAGCCCTAGTTAAGCCAACCTATGTTTTGGGCTGCGCCGGCCCCATATTTGACTATTCGTCGTTATTGTCTTTATTCTCGTAGGTGGTACTTTTGAGTTTCCCTCTTTCAATTTATGGCGATGTAGGACTTTTTGTGTAGACGTTGATGGTATAACATTCCTTCTTGCTTTTCCCTTTGGCCACTTACAAAGCATATCGCTATTGTAGAGTTATTTAGAACAATTTTTCTATCTAATGTTTTTATTTAGTAACCGATAAACAGGAATTGCCAGCTCTCTTTAAGACACTGGTGTCATGACTATGCAATGCCAGCGAAGCGTTAAATAATAAGCGTAATGACTGTAGCTAAGTTAATCATTTTCATTAATAATTAACATCTGACAGTGAAAGTTATATTAAAAGATTCCAATATAAGACGACCTTCACCCATCTGTTTACTGTACAAAAAGATTTCTTAATCAAATAAAATAAACCCTAAATTATTGCCACTGGATTGCTTAAAAAAACAGTTATACAGTTCTGTCGAAAATAAGATGCCCGCCTCAAAATTAATCGTACTTTATTAATATAATCAATACAGTTGCAAAAAGTATTATCCCATTCATTGCACTGCATAAAATTAATTCTGCAGCGCGTAAAGCGGTTGTATTCTGTACATTTTCACGGAATAAAAAACGGAATATGTCCTGCGTGTATCACAACGAACGTACCCAGGTACTGCCGTGCAGTTATTTACAATACCATCGGTTGTGTAGCAACGCCGAATAGATTTACACGGACGCTGTGTTCGCGCTACCTATCGACAATGTTTTTCACGGACATTAAATCTACATGGCTCAATAAACAAAGTGATCAAAATATTTTATTACGATTGCACACTTTTTTCTACGTAACATGGACAGATATAGGTATTTGAGTAAGGCGAAACGACCGCGGAAGATTTTGAAAGTTAAATCCTCTAAGTATGAAGGTTCTGAAATGATTCATAGTAATAAAAAATATTGGGATACTGTTTTCAACGAATTGTCTGCTCCTGCTGAAGGGCCGGTAAGTGATTCTCGTATTAAAGCCAGTTTTAATGGTATAAAGCTGTGTTAATCTTTTATTAGCATAAAACAATAATCGTTCTACGCATGCGTAGAGCTACATTTGTGATTATGGTCCAAGAGCTAGTTAATATTTATGGGCAGGTATTTTAAGCAAGCTGAAAATGTGTTCTAAACTCTGGTCTCCTTCTGTGAGTGGAGAAGTGTATAGCCTGCCTAAAATAATTACCCAAAAAAGTCAACTTGCTCTAAAAATACTTCATACTCCTCACAAAGTTTTGTTAAATCCAATTTAATTTTATTTCACCAAAAGCAGTATTATCGAATTTATGTTATTTATGCACAATGTCTTAAGATTTTTCTTTTGTTTTATGTACTTTTTGTGATGTAATTATTTATTCAAATTAACATATTATTTCTATATCTAAAGTCAATTTGTAAGTTTTTATGTTCTTTAGGACACTTGGAAGTTCTATATTGTACCAATCAAAGGGTTGCTTGACATTTGGCTAGGTACTTTAGGTAGGTTTAAATATCTAGATGCTAGCTGCCTGCCAGACACCCCCTATCCCCCTAGCGAAGCCCTTGTGTAGGTAGATAAAACTTGGAATACACATTAGTTGGACAAAGTTTTTACTTTTGATCACGAAGAATGTAGCTATAAGTGTACAACTTAGGCTACCATATCAGATTCAAAACAATCTTGTTCGAGTTCTTTGACAAAAATTGTTTTCATTTCAGTTGGAGGAAAAAGAAATCAACCTTTTGCCGGAAGTTCTGCCAAATGACCTCTGCAGTAAAGTTTGTAATATATTGCACATCGGCGTAATATCAAAGGAACTCAAGGAAACAGACAACGCTGAAGGTATTTTGATTTCACAACATCATTTTCACAGAATATATTAATGCTATACTAAAAAATTGCTGCGACAATTTGTTAATTAATTTTACTGTATTACATTGCTATCAGTTCTTTTAGCAGACTCAGAAGTGATTACAAAAATAAGAAAACTAATGTCAAACAAAGGTTATGATTCACAAAATTTGTCAGAATAACTAAATTAACAAATAAAACTGTAACCAAAATAAAACCCTAGAATGGCAGAGAATGACCTTGAGTGAAGTCACGCACTTGTGAACGTTGTGTGTAGGGTTAAAGGTACCTTTGACTGTTAACAAATACTCCTCTTTTCCACTTAAATCACTCTCCCCGCATATCCCAAGTAACCCATAAAGAATTACACAACAAGAGATGTGGACGGCTCGAACGCCACGAGCACACTGAAGCCGTCAGCACCGCAAGGCGTTGCAACGCAGCGATAACAGTTCACAGTACCTAATATAATGTTATTTCTGCATGATAGAAATAGCTCCATTATTTATTTATCATTCTAAATAGGTGCTCTATCAAAGCATAAGTATAATGCATCTCTCCCAATTTACCTAGGTGACGTTAGGCTACGTAACATTCCTAGGATAATATAAAAAAAACCTTATTGCGAGGGATCGACGCATGACGTCATCTTTTTTCGAGTTTGCAGGCTCCATCGAATAATAACACATTCTCACGTCAAAAACCAAAGTTCTATATTCTAACGGGTCTCATAAAATGTGATGATTAAAAAAATAAGAATGATGTCGTTTAAAAGAAACGCCATGCAAGTAGATTGACACCATGTTGTTCTAGATCTTGCTTCGCTTAATCTACCTGGGAAAAGAAACAAAAATACAAGATAGATTTTTTTTTTATTTTGCTCTTCTTTTAGTTATTGGTTACTTTTTGGTTCGGAGAGATTTTTCATCTTAATGAATATTTTCAGCGAGAAAACCGCGCAGACTGGAGAAGCAACCGTTGTTATCTTTTAGAAAAACCCTTTACGTAAACCGAGAATTGGACTCTGACACCGATGTGGAGTTTATCTCAAGGTGAGCGATATTATCTAGATAAGTCACTTTATCGTACTCACGTACTTGTATGACAAATAGAAATCGGTTTATGATTTAGATGTAAATTGTTGTAAATCTAAAACATTACTACAGTAACGATTTATAATTTGTAACCTTTGATTCATTTCTTTTATATAATACTAGCGGACGCTCGCGACTTTGTCCGCCCTAAGACATCTTAATCCAGCCCTCTCACAAAATCCGTTATTAGCAGACCTCTTCTATCTATAAACTACCTCCCTGCCAAATTTCATTTTTGTACGTCAAACAGTATTTATATCCCCATTCAGCTAGACGGAAACAACTGTATTAGGAGTGGGTACGACATTACTCCAGCAGGCCTCTATCGAACCACGACCTCCCGATGATGAGTCCGGAGCTATTAAGGCTTCTCTTCATAATTTCAGGATATGGTAAATAAGTAACAACTAATTATCATAAATGTAGTAATAAAGAAATTGTACAAAAATCGTCAAAAAAGAATTCTTTATTACTAATGGCAGTAATTAAGAAAAATTAACAAAGGACACATTCCATTGTCCAGTTTCTCTTCAAATGGAGAGCTATCCTTTGTGACGTCATTAACAACAAGATGCACCATCTATTGTAGCTAGAGTTGACGAGACTAGTGCTATTACAGTTGCATACTAAAATAGTACCAATGCAATATCTCTTCTACCATCCACATACCTACGTACATTCTAAACAGTATGCAGCAGACTGAAGTTAGTATCTTGATTATTGTTTACAGCTATTTCATTATTCATTATTATTCATTAAAATGGATTATACGACTTTATGGACTAAAATTTGAAATCCATATTAATCCATAGTAATATTATCAATACGAAAGTAAGTCAGTTTGTTACCTTTTAATGGTTAAACTACTGCACCAATTTGGATGAAATTTATTATAGCGATAAATTGGACCATAGAGCAAAACATTATATGTACATAATTTATTACCAAACTATAAACTGGTTCAGTTAGTAAGCAAACATGACGTTATTAGATAATTGTGATACTTACATTTATCTTTCTAACACCTCTGCATGTTTGCGTAATAAGTACTTCCTTACAATGTAGTTACATATCTTCGTATCTAGAATTAATAGTCTCTTCATATAAGATTACCTACTTATTCAATACATCTAAAATTAATGATGAGAATTTTTCTTATTTCTATACCTTTCGGGTTGGTTGCAAAGTTTCAAACAGAATCTGAAAATGTACTTGACAATCAGTATTTTTTTCAGTGTATATTTATAAGTATTTATTGAGATTTGGAAACAGGTTAATAAGTTAGATTCAAATGTTAATGTAATCTGATAAAGTTTTGATTTTTATAATCTATCTATTAGGTATTACAAAAATATCTATTAAATTTTCTAGTGACGAAGAAGAAAAACCAAGTGTACATAAAGAATTTTTGAAGAAACCAGAACGAGAGCAAATTACATGGAACACCCGTTACCTTGAACCCGAAAAAGAAGACGAAAAGACTCTAGTGAAGCGCGCGAATGACCTCACTGACCGAGTACAATGTTTACATCATTATCATAACCGTATTATCAATATAATTAGATTTTAGCAAATGATAAATTTCCTCACGTGCAATGCTATAATATTTTCATTAATTATAATTATCGGTGGATCTTAATTATTATTTCTGAAAGTTTTGTAGAGATTGGGAAATTTTGTTTGGTCATTATTATCTCTCATTTGTTGTTATTTTTGCGCATACACTGATAATAAGTGCAGCGATTCCTTTTAAATATCACTTGAAGATACATGTTAGATAAATGATTATATTGCGAATATGGATCAGTAAATCGAAAGTAAATTATTATTTATATGCACCTAAAAATCATTACATCAATACTTAAAAATATAATTGAAGTGTCTGTCTGTGATTACAAGATAACTGTGATTTTCAAGTGTCTATAGTTATATACACGATAGTTAAACAAAATCAAGCTTTTTTAAATGTTGTCTGCCTGTCTGTCTGTTTTCCGGGCTAATTTCTGGAACCGCTGAAGCGACTTAAACGGGACTTTCACTGTCAGATAGTATTTTATAAAATCTATGTTTCCCGCGGGATTTGTTAAAGTATAAAAATGTATTTCGCGCTAACGTTATGGACGTTCGTTAGTTAATAAATAAATGCCAAATGTTTTATTTTCTATGTATTCTGAAACCGAAAATTACTAGGTAAGTAGACCTACTTGTTTTAATTCCCTCATGTAGTCTTTAGAGAACAAAATTACTTAGTAATACATTTTCAAATAATAATTATGTTATTTTCTTAGATTGCTCACAATTTTTGCGACTACATGAAGCAATTGGGTGGGGACCAACAATCGCATCTGTTCACGCCTAAAGCTATTAAAGAATTATTCCAGGTATGATTTTTGTCTTTCTTTATTGATTTTTTCTAACAGATACCTACTTAATAATTTTGATTGATTGCAGATTGAATTTGATACACATGCCTCAAGAAGTCTGCAGGTTGTTCCAAAAGAATTGCCCACTGTAAAAGAACATATAGCTATTATCACTGAAAATCCAGAGGTACGGAGCGCTTAACTTATAAGATTTGTATAATTATTAGGAAAGTTAGTTTAAATTCCTTATTGCATTCTTTCTCAATAATAAAACAAGATAGTATAATTAAATTGGTGTTTTGTTATAAAAGTGTCTCACTCTAATTCAATTCAGCTTTGCGACTACGACAAGGGCTTATATGATTATGATTTTTATTTTGTCTATGTACTTATCAAGGTTTTTAAGGATGTCATTATGTTTTTTTCGTCGTGTGATATTTTAAAATAACTAAGTTTATTGGAAACATGATATTTTTTACAATAATTATTTTATTACAGTATGTATTGTTATTTTATAAATCGTATATAATAAGAATTAAAAGAGTCTTATTGGTTTATATGCTGCATGTGATAAGGTCGCCTCTTGCACTGCATTTTATCCTTAGTTCTAAGAATTTGTATGTTGCAATAAAGTTATTTAAATAAATAAAATAAAAATAAAATTAACCTTTCGGACTTTAATTCAGACGTTCAATTGAGGATCTTTGTGGTTAACAAGTTATTTAATTTTTAGAAGTCCGAATTCGCGGCTCTTGGACGAGAGATAACCAAGGATATAAAAGCCGAAGGTCGCGGTGACCGCCTTCGTGCATTCAATAGGAGCCTGCCGCCCAGGGAGCAATGGCGCGCTCCTCGCAACGACACCAAGAACATGTGGAGATCAGCTCGCCACGTGCCACAAGAACTTGTCACTTTGAAAACCGTCTGGGATGGCATCACTAATCTGAGGTACCATTTGGCTTTGAGTCTAGTAAGATGATGACACCATCTCTAGCACAATACGAACCACTTGTCATTTTTTTAATTAGTTGGAAAAACTGTATTGGGTACGAAAATATCCCATTGGGTGGGGTTCGTACCCTTGACCTCTCGTCGTATTGAGTAATTTGAGCTTGTACCACCGTCACCTTTTACCATCGCACTGCAAGACACTGGATAGGTTTCCATCCCTACATAATAAGGGATGAATTGACAATCCTAGAAGTCATACGAAGCGATTTGCTTCTTCGTTTCTTATACGCATGGCTAGGGTATGGAACTTTCTCCCGAAGTCAGTATTTCCTAATCTTACATCTTCAAGATGAGTGTGAATAGGCATCTTCTAGGCAAGCGCGTTCTACCTTAGACCAAATCTACACTGATAGAGGTGAGATCGTGGTCAAGCGCGAGCTTATAACTAATAAAAAAAAAAAACTTTTTCTAACTACAGTTCGAGAGTCCAAGCTAAACGTTTTTCCAAAATAGAATAGATATACCTAATACCTATATCTGAATCTATCATATATCAATCTATATCTTACATCTACATGTTTTGTTCTTATTATATTTTGAGTAATTAAAAAAAATTAAAATTGACATTACACTAATTTAATTGTCTAACTAGTATAGGTATTATCTATACATATTCGTATGTTCTGCTACTTTCTATTAGGCTCTTGGTGCACTGAAAGCCAATGTTTATAGATTGAGCAGTCCAGACACTCAGCCAGCGTGGTGAGAATCTCATTTTTTGAGGATCGCAAACGGTACCAAAAATTTGCGATTCGCGATCGGATGATCGCGAAGAAGTCCGGTACTCTGGCCATCGCGAACATGCCCGACGCGCTGCAGTACCGCGGCAACTTCATCAGGATACGATACGCATCATTGTATTGTACCCTGATGTTGTTGATAGCGCGTCTGGTGTACTTTGTCCAAAGTTGACATGAGTAGAAGCATAGACAGTATGCTCTAAACAATGTCACTTTGACCTGTTCGCTGCACTTTGCAAACCGACGTGCGAGCATGTTGCATCTGACAGACAGAGCACGTCGCTCCCTCTCTATATCTTCATTGTCATTGAGATCCTCAGTCACAACGTGTCCGAGATATCTGAACCGCTCAACCCTTTCAAGTAAATTTCCTTCAAGGAACACCCCAGGGATCCTCTCTGGACCTCTGCCTGCACGGAACACCATCGTAACTGTTTTCTTGACGTTATATTTTAAGCCATGATCTAAGGCGTAACGTTCGCAGATTGCAACTAGTTTACGAAGTCCACTGATTGAGGGACTGAGAAGAACCATATCGTCCGCATAGCTAAAATTATTCATGCAGGTGGGCTCGATATGACAACCCACCTTGGCTCTTCTCAGTTCCTCGATCAGATCATTCACATACAGGCTGAAGAGGTCAGGAGAGGTCAGCCCTCCTTGGCGTACACCGCATTTTAGCTTGTATTCGCTAGATGTCGCGTCGCCCCATCTCACACTGTTTGTTTGGTTTCCATACCAATATCTCAACAGATTCACCGTTTTCACAGGAACGTTCGAATCGTGTAATTTCTCCCACAGTAAATTATAATTTACGAGATCGAAGGCACGACTCAAATCGAGGAAACACGCGTAAACCGATGTATCTCGTCTCACATAGTAGTCTACGGTTGCTTTTAAGCTGAAAATCGCTGAATCCGTCGAGAGACCAGGACGGAAACCAAACTGTGCATCACTTATTTTAATGCTACGTTTTAGGGTTGGATGTAACAACCTTTCCAGTATTTTTCCTAAAACAGTCCCTAAAGAAATCGGTCTATAGTTTTTAAGACTGGAAAGATCACCTGTTTTTATTTTTGATTTTGATGTTAATTTGCCAATAACAATCGTAAAACTGATAGTCATCATAACGAAGAGTACAAGTTAGGATCTCCAATTCATTGGCGTATATAAGATTATTTTCTAAGGTAAGCCTGGCCCCCGACATCAAATCCCGACTGTTATAAGTATATCATAATAGAATACCGTATCGGTAGCCCAGAATCCTAGGGTGGGCACAGGTTCACCCGGCTTCCCTCTATATACGCCTGTCTCAATTAAATACCACGTAACTCGTTATTCGTTTTATTAAATACTGAGTTTATCACAGCTTGATGAACTGTATAGCCGAAGAACTACTCGTATGATCAATATGAAACGATCAACAATATTCTTAATCTGGTTTGATTACCGTGGTTAACTTACCATACATTTTTTCTTTGTTTTTAAGGTTCTCCGTCTTCGAAAATTATATATATCTTTTTGTTTATGAACAGAAGCGTGAAAGAGTACTGTCGTTGGATGATAGAGCACCCCGAATATCGACGAGCGCCGTACCTTCGCAGTTTGGGCATGTTTGACGCCGCAGCGTTGGATGCACGGCTGACCTTCGAGCTGAAGCAACAGATGTCGCCGACGATGCTGTCTCCCACAGACATCCCCGCACCCATCGACCACATCCGTAGAAGACTCTCTGAATTAGCCGACACCACTAAATCCACTGATACCTGTTGATGGAACATAGTATTAAAAATATTTTGAATTAAACAAGTCAATAATTAAAAAAATTAAAAACCCGACTGCCTAACCTGCTTGCACCTAGTCATCTCGCGTATTTGTATAGCGATGTATAAATACCGTTTTTCTAACTGTTGATTTTTAATAAGGCCATGATATACCATTTTGAAATCCTCTTGATTAGCCTTTGAACTTGATACCCATATTGCAATATTCAAAAAAAAAAATTTTTTTGCGTCGAGTCTATAGCATCTCACAGTCGTCGTGTTAGTTTTTTTCTCATTTCACCTATCTAAGAACACTTAGGTTAACAAGATGAATCGAACGATATCTTAATTACGTAAATTCATTCAGCGGTTTGGAAGATATGAGGTAATAAATAATACATACAAGCATACATACGAGATATGCGCGAAAAACATAACCCTTCTTGCAGTCGGGTAAAGAATAACATGAATGATAATCTTAAAATATATAAATGCGAAATCTCAAAAACCGCTTGAAGTACAAAGATGAAAGAAAGTAGTTTAAAGTTAGTAGGTATCCGTTAAAAACAGATTTTGCGATAGGGCCGGATTTAAGAGGTCTAAAGGCAGACGAAGTCGCATGCGTCCGCTTACTCACCATAGTACGGAAAACCAGAAACATTGTTAATTTGATATAATAAACTAAGTCTTTAATAAGAATTAGTAGTTTTCCTGTTTACCTAAACGCTTTAAAAAACAACATATGACGAGAATTTTGTGCCTACTTAAGTAGGCATAATTATATATATTTCGCGATCTACAAGCGATACATCAAAACTGAGCAATTATTTTTTTTTATTAAAATAAAAGCACCGAGTAAATTTTCTTACTGTACTTTATTGTGTATTTATAATACCGTAGTAGAAGGATAGATAGATATATACTTCTCATCAAAAAAATCTAAACCGTCCATGAGGAAAACAATAGGTACTTGCGAACTGGTTTTGTCGATTTTTTCGATGAGATGTAGGTATATTTGACTGAGTTCTTGATGCGATCAGTTATATTGGAGGCCCTGCAACTCTAAACTCACTCGCGCCTTTGATCGACTAAAACTGGTTCTAGTCAATGCGCTGCTTTACAATAACGCACAGATAATCATTTGAAACACACTGCACACTGAATGAGTAACATTCGTTTATTTACCTGTATACTGTACTATGATCAGTCGGTACTTTGACGTCTGAAGACCAGATATTTTTAGCTAGCGTCTCGTCGTGATACTGCGATAAGGCAGTAAGGTTTTCTTCGAGTATTTGTATCATTTACATTTGTGTTTAGAATTCAATCAGATAACACGTTGTGTTTAGACATAGTGAGGTTAGTGGAAACTATTGCGGATTGACATGAAAAGAAAACGATTGATTTGTTAAAGTGATTGATTAGTTGAAGTGAGTGATACGAAAATGGATTTTGAGACAGTATTGAACAATGAATTGGGGGAGTTTGGGAAGTATCAATTATTAAATATCTTGTTATTGGCTCTACCAGCCGTTGCGTCTGGGTTCATGGCCGGCGATTATGTGTTCACAGCAGGTAAATTGCCTTATCGATGCGCGGTGCCTTTATGTGACGAGCAGCCGACGGAATTTGCACCAGAATGGATATTGAATGCCATTCCAAGAACAACGACCGGCTTTGAAGACTGTTCCCGTTACGCTGACTTATCGAACACTACAACGTTTCCGAGCGACGCTTGCCCGCCCGAACTGTTCGACAGAAATACGATTATTCCGTGTGAAGGATACGTGTACGGTAGAACTAACACAGTTGTTTACGATTTCGGGCTCGAGTGCAAGGAGTGGTTGAGAGCGCTGGCCGGGACATTGAATAGTCTGGGTGCAATGATCGCCCTGCCGCTGGCCGGTTTCGTGTCCGACTATTTCGGCCGGCGGATTTCTATTGTGTTTTTTGCATTCAACGTCGCGCTAGTGGGGGTGATTAAAGCGTTCTCTATTAATTATGTCATGTATGTAACGCTACAGTTTATGCACACGGCTATAGGTGGAGGACTTTACAGTGCTGCGTACATACTAGCTACCGAACTTGTCGGTCCTAGGTTTCGTGTTCGGACCAGTGCGGTGATGTCCTCTTGTTTTGCTCTAGGACAGGCGTTGTTGGGTGGTATCGCAGCAGGCGTGCACGAATGGAGAAAACTGACCTTAACGTTATTTGTTCCTGTGTTTTGTTTACTGTCGTACTACTGGATAGTGACGGAGAGCCACCGCTGGTTGCTGAGCAAAGGCAAAAACGATAAAGCTAGATACACCCTAGAAAACGCAGCTCGTTTGAATGCAAGAAAGATATCCGACAACACAATGAGCTTCCTCCTGACCGCAATACCGCGACAGAGTAATGAGAAAACGGATATAAGCAACAGACTTTTAATTATTCGAGTAATTAAATCTCCGGTAATGTTACGCAGATGTTGCACCACTCCGGTGTATTGGATAGCGACAACGTTTATTTATTACGGCTTATCTATAAACTCTGTCAGCTTGTCAGGCAATATGTACTTAAACTATGTGTTAACGTGCCTTATCGAAATTCCTGGTTATTGGACTGCCTATAAGGCGTTAGATAAAGTGGGGAGAAAAGTGACTCTTTTCTCAGGTTACATGTTATGCTCAGTTTGCTGTGTGGCATTTTCTTTTACCCCCAAAAATATGTATGCCTTGTCTTTAGTTTTATATTTAACTGGTAAGTTTAGTACTGGCGTTATATTCACGTCGCTATATTTGTTTACATCAGAACTGTATCCGACCAGGCATCGTCACTCGTTTCTTGGTTTCTCTTCAATGTTGGGTCGTATAGGATCGGTAGTTTCCCCACTCACCCCGCCGCTTATGGTCTACTGGTCAGGAATTCCGTCTATGCTGTTTGCCATAATGTCAGCCATAGCTGGCCTGCTGATACTCACTCAACCAGAAACTCGTGGCAAAACAATACCAGACACATTTGAAGACGCTGAAAAAATAGGATTAGACGTTAAGAACACAAAGTAGATAATATTATATTATAATATTATATTCTTTTGTATTTTATGTTAAAACAGCATCTGTGATTAAAATTATAAACAAAACAATTGACTTTTTATAAATATATTTTTTCCATTTAAAGTGTTAGTCGTTATAAAAATTGAGAATGTAGAATTATAAATATGTTGTTATGTTATTTATTTATTAAACAAACTTATTATGTAAAATGCAATATGCATATTATCTATAAGATAATAAGTATATTGCATACATTAATATAAATTTTGATATACATCAATACTCGCAAAGTAGATAATATAAATCTGAAAACGGCATCAAAATCGGACTGGTTTTTCATAAATATTTTTTTTAATGCAGCGCCTCATAGTGAGCCAACATAGCACCTAACAATATGAACCCAAACCCATCTATGAAAACCGTATTCAAATCAGACTTGTAGTTATAAAGATTGAATCCAATATAAAAAATATGACTGTGATTTGAATATTTGAAATAAGAATTTGAAATCTGGGCGCCATCTCGTAGCCATTACTAAAAACAAGTTAATAATTTTGTCTGTCAAGTTGCAGAACCAAATACAGAAAGAAACACGTAACAACGCCATCTATTAATGAAGTCATATATCACATTGCCAGATATACGAGGTTCACTTTCAGCACGCAAAAACATTAGCTAAAGTATTAGAAACTACTGACTTAGTAGTTTAGTAAATATGCAATAGATGGCTCTGTTTTTACAACAAGATTTAAATGGATATTAATTCAAAATATCTATCATACTATTTAAATATATCAGTTTAACTTTGAGTACTTTGAAATCGCCTCTCGTTTGCCTAATCTTGTTGCACGTTGTTATTACAACCAAGTTTCACCAAAACATACTTATCTATAGAATTTACAAACACTATGAAACAGCAGGGTCTCAATCTACGGCGTAGTCAAATAAAGGTCCGTCTACTGGTCTACGAGAAGTCTACGGACTTTCTACGGACTAACGCTTGAACAGCGAAGTTTTTAGTTGACCTCTAACGTCAACATACGTTGACCAAAGAGGATAATAATTTAACCTTATTTTGTACATTGAATTGAAGACAGATTTTTAAATAGAAGATAAAGATGTTGACATAGTAAAGTGACATGAATAGTGACAAAATATTGTCAAGTAAAAAAGATTTCGACGCATTGATAACCTCCTTTTTTTGAAGTCGGTTAAAAAGTTAATAACAAGGCCATGGTTTCTTTTATAAACACAAACCATTAATTTACTCTTTATTTTGTTTGTCTTCAAGTAGGTATACCAATTTATTTTACTAAGTTCTTAACATATCAAGTCGGGTTTTACGTACATAAGAAAATAATGAGATAAAATGCAGTCAGAGGGATCTTAGTTGCAAGCTCAGAATACAGAAAACCACCAGAAGGAGTGATAGCGCAAGGAAGTGAAGCCATTTAAACTACACATTTTACGATTACTCACTCTGTGTTTGTCGTGTTGTTTGACGTGCTATACAGGTGACAAATTTAATTAAATTAAGCCGTCTTGTGCTATTCCTTCGTGTAAAAATGCCGTTGGTAAAAAAAAGAAACTGAATAGGATCACATTTCACGTGTAAGTAGCACAAATAAATATTCTTATGTTAAAATAATGAATAATTTTTACGTGAATTTAGTTGTCATAGAAACCGATGACTTCATTTTGTAAGTGTTGCCAATGTAATTGTTTTGATTTTCCCTACTTTTAATTTCAATTCAAGGATTTATTATTTATGTAAAATATTAATCAACTAAATAGGTAGGCATAGGTTCCGGCAATTAAGTTGAAATAAAATTGTGGTAATCAGCGCAGATAAAGAAAGTGTAAAATAATCTTAAAGCTTTAAAATTTTACAAATAACAATGGCGTGCTATATTATAATAAGTTCGTTCGTTCTTGTTTGTTTGCACATTTGTTTGTTTTCGTGTGCTTGTTTGGTCTTTTGTTTGTTTGTGTACCTACTTGTTTGCTTGTTTGTTTGAGCAAGAGGATTAAATAAAATATTTTTATCTTCAAAACACATTCTTAAAAGATATTAAACCAATTCAATGGCCTTATTTATACTTGAATTTTAAGATACATAAAAATTAGAGAAATAAGACGAGATAATAATAACTGTGCACACGATTGAAATACATATTTATAATAATAATATAATATAATTATATGGAATATATAAAATTATTATTGTAAATATGTATTTCTTTAGTTTGTTAGTTGATAAGTTTTATAATAACCGTCTTATTATATCTATTATTTATTTGTCCTTGTCTTAAATTTTTTAGAGTTCATTTTCTTGCTGACTCTTAGCAATCACTAGAAAACTGGTCCCACTGTTTTTATTATTTACCATACAAGTTAACATTTAATGTGATGAACTGTACACTTATTGTTTTCCTTTTAACATTATAAATTTTTACCACAAAATAGGGAAAAATTTAACAGCCTCATGTACTAGCAACATTACGCGGGTGAGAATTGCGACGAGTGCAGGCTGTTGTGTACAATTTTTGGACACACTGCGCACTATAGAATGACATCTAAACGTGGCTTCTGGTGGTTTTCTGTATTCTGAGGTTGCAAGACAGAATCCTCAACATTTTTCAATTCAGCACTTAATTCGGGAATATCTTAATTTAAACAAAAATAAATGTTTAAAAGAGATTACAGCCATTAATGCCCGTAGAGAGAATATAAATATTGTGGTAACTTAAATTAACGCGGGATGTTACTATTTTTTTTTTTGTGGTGACCTAATTTGGTGCGCTCGCTCGTAATTTAATCTTAGAAGCCTTCCTTGCTCAGTATTAAATACGTACACTCGCAGCAAAATCATAACTATCACCCTCTATAATAATAATAATAATCTTCATCATCATTATCAGCCGATACGTCCACTTCTGGACAAAGGCCTCTTGCATGGATCTCCAGAGACAACGGTCTCGAGTCGCCAGCATCCAGCGGCTCCCTGCAATCTGCTTGACATCCTCGGTCTATAATAATATGGTAAACGAATACGTCACATTCTAGCGATGCCTTGTGGAAAACGGGTCCTAGTTAAGAATTGGGATAAGCCCAAAGACATTCAGGTGATCAAGCCTTCGCGATACGAACAAAATGAAGCATCTGTTAAAGTTCATTGGAAGAATGTCATTAGAACTCTGGAGTTATCTTACCGAGACGAAGCGGTGGGTAAAATTCTGTAGTTTACCAAGCATACATGACAACATCAATGGTGCAGCGAGGTGTGAGTGCAAGTTTGGTAGTACTGTGTTATCAAATGTTTTGGGTTCGATTCCCAGCTTAAATCAGTTTAATATTTTATTATTTCTTAATTGGCTCAGGTCTGATCTGATGATAGGCAACAGCCGTGGCTATTTACCGCCCTGTACTAGCAAAAATGTACCGACAAGCGATTTAGCGTTCCGATACGTTGCTGCGTATAAACTGTCAGTGGTATGGGTAGAATAAACTTACCTAATAAGGTACCTCTTCCAAATAAGTCTGCTTCCAACTAAGACTGCGTCATTTGACTTATAATTGAAAAAAAAATCTCAACTTGAAATTGGCTTGGAAAATTATTTTGGGATAGCCACCCATTACTATTTCAATTGAATTTTAAGGTTGATCTGAAGACTTTTTAGTATATTTTATAGCGAATCCCATTAGTTTTAGTTTAACTTACACGAGCTCCTTTTATACAAGATGCTCGGGAGTATTTCCCATAACTTCTAGGTGTTGACTAGTCCACTTAAAGGAGCCGAACTGCATAACTACTATTTTTTAACTAAAAAATCATACACATCATAATTATATAAGGATGCGTTACATTATAATTATATAAGGATGCGTTTATGGCACACATTGTACCCGTAAGATCTATTTACAAAAGAAATATTACCCCGAAAATATTAATTTCAGAACACATGTTCCTTGAACATTTTTAATTAATTCTCGGTAAAGAATATAGCCCCTGCGTAATGGGGAAGACTCCCTAGCACCCTGTATATACAACTTGGTTTAAATCCTGAGTAGTACCTAACGTATGTGGAATCTGTGGCGAACAAGACTACTACTACGTAAGTGGACTACTAATACGTAAGTGGTGTGCTGCGACGTCACTCAGGACGCAAGGAAGGTGGTAATGAAAAGCAGAAAAAATTAAAAAAAAATCGGCTTCGATTCGAGGTCAGACTACTCTTGAAGTGTGCATACAACGTGATTCATGCGTGTACCATTACGACGGCCTTAGATAGACAACTGTGCAGTTTAACAATCGACAATAAACATCTGATTCCAATAAAGTAATCGTGATGATCGTTATCAATATGAAATAATTTCGGTGTGTTTTATATTCCCTATCTGATATGAAATGGAATATACTGATTGTTAACATTTTGTGATAACTAATTTTTACTTTTTCCTGCAGTGGAGGTGATCAACTCTATTTAAGTGCACACAAGGAAAAAAATACAATACCTTCAGAATTTTTTCATTTTTCTTTAATTTATTAACAAATAGATGACCCGGGAAATGTTGTTTTACCTTTATATTAGACAACCAGACCTACCCCATATATACACAAAATTTCACAAAAATCGGTCCAAAAATCGGTAAAAGGAGTTTAGTAACAAATACCGCGACACGAGAATTTTATATGTTAGATTGAAAATAAATCCTTTGCTTTGATTTATTACATAACTGTTTTATTTAAAAAAATATTTTTCATTATTTTTACTGTTACTATTTTTATTTTATTTTACTGTATATTATAGAATTATGTTAGTGTTTATTAACATATACGAAACAATCTACCTTTAGTTACTTATATTTTTGCTTACATGATGTTTTTAAAGAATAAAGAATTTTCATTACAAAGGCCAAAAGCGAAGTTGTTGTTTTTCAATGACCGCTAGAAGGCAGAGCGAATACATATTTTGTCGGGCCGGTAGTAGCCTCTATAGCCTGGTTTCATCAGACTTACTATTTGAAGGCTTACTTGACATTAAGTGTCACCGCACACGGGCCACACGCGACAGCCACAAACGCTGCTTATAGAAGCAAGAAGGGGCCACAAAAGTAGCTGAAGCGCGCGACAGCCACTTGTGGCCGGTGGTCGACACTTGTGGTCGGTTGCTGCTATTTTTTAACATATTCCATATATTCCATACATGCAGTATCATTATTTGAATTATTTGCATCATTATTGAGTGGCGTGTTGCGGCGTATTGTGTCGGTTTTTATTGGCTGGTGCAGGCCACAAGAAGCGAGCAGCGACGATTGTAGCGTGTGGTGGCCACCAACGTCAACCGTGTGCGGCAAGTCCATATAAAATGTATGAAAAGTACAGGAAATATGCCGCTAGCGGCGTTTTGTGATTGTTGCCGGTGGCCCGTGTGTGGGAGTCCTTAGTATATAAACAAAAAGTTACAACGAAAGACCTGTTGCAGTTTTGGGCGTCACAAAGTGACACAGTCCGTGAGCTAGTTGGAGAAAAGATATTTAAACGATTAATCAAAATATTTGATTTACCTGATGAAAAGCATTATTACCCTACTTCAGAGAAATCTCTGGACCCATCTGACTTGTTCTACCAAACCACAATATGTCCCGCTGAAGTAAGTATTATGCCCTAATTCTTTCTTATTGCGCGTCTCCATTTAGTCCATATATTTGGGGAACATATTTTCTAGTACACCGCTTAGCCCAACCTAAGTGGCAAGTCGATTCTCTTTCTACGATCGCTAACGCTTCGAAAACTAGAAAGATGTATGGGAATGACATTTGTTATCGACAGGTCACGTGATCAAGAGGTAGCTACTTTTTGATGGTAATCAATTATAAACTTCCTCCCCGGATCCTGGACACATTGTTATTATTAGTGGGAATTAGAAATATTTTATATTAAACTTGAAAATTACTAACTTATCAAATTATTATCAACTGTCTCCCGTAGAGAAAAACGTAGCCTTTGTGCTATTTCAAATTATACTGTCTATCTCTGTGCTGAATTTCATCCTGATCAGTTTAGCAGTTAGAAATAGTACAGCATAGTTACAATATAATTATTACAAAATAAGATAAGGATTACAATTATAATAACATCTTATTCTAGGGTCCTATGCCACCCACGTTTTCCGAAAGTGACTTTGATCCAGCTATCTATGAGGAGTCTGTAGTTAATGAAGTCGAAGCAGAACAATCGCAATGGACTATAACTTCAGATACATATACCGACATGAAAAGACCATCCAAATCGAAATCCATGCTGAGGGCAAAGTCACTCAGTGCTAAATCAATGACGAAGTCGTTCTCGAAATCGATGACCAAAACATTTTCAAAGTTTAGCAAAACTCAAATGAAATCAGGTTCGAGGTTATCGAAGATTTTGAAGTCTGGATTGGAATCAAGTGTTGGTGAACCAGCTACGACTCTAGATGATTTAGAAGTACACGTCAGTGCTGAGAAAATGAAGTAAGTAACACTAAAAAAATATTCTTCGTCTGTTTGTTACTACATAAACGCGTAAAATAGTTTATAAATAGATAAATACTTCATTTGTAATATTAAAAAGCAAAACTGGATGTAAATCTTGCTTTCATCATTAATAACCCATTTTCGGCTCACCATTGAGCACGAGTCTCCTCTTAGAATGAGAGGGGTTAGGCTAATATACCATCGCGCTGTCCAAATGCGGATTTGCAGACTTCGCACACGTAGAGAATTAAGAAATTTCTCAGGTATGCAGGTTTCTTCACGATGTTTTTCCTTTACTGTTTGGGGCACGTGATATTTAATTTCTTAAAATGCATACAAGTGAAAAGTTGGAGGTGCATGCTCTGGACCGGATTCTAACCTACGCCATTCGAATCAAAGGAGCAGGTCATATTCACTGAGCTATCACGGCTCTTCACTGGGCTTTCACGGCAAATATTGTTTAATAACATTGAAATCGGAAAAACCGTATATTTAGGTATTTTCGGTGTTGCTCCAAATTAGGTGTAATATAAAGATAGCGTTTTATTAATGTCTAATAATAAATATTAAACATGAATAACAATACACAGGTCAGCCATGAGAGCAAGGTTCCAGTCAAAAGTTAGAAATCCACACTTCGCCATGTTGTATTGTAATAAATCTGAAACTGACATGATAAAATGGAAATCCAAATACAAACAGAAATCTTTTGAAGTTTCTGCATCGAATGAATTCAACAAGAAAGCTGAACTCATGACTAAGAAGGTACCCACCACATTAATGATTACAATTATAGTTACCACCCTACCGGCAAAGACGTACCGCCAAGCGATTTAGCGTTCCGGTACGATGCCGTGTAAAAACCGAAAGGGGTGTGGATTTTTATCCTCCTCCTTACAAGTTAGTCCGCTTCCATCTAAGACTGCTAACTACCATCATCACTTACCATCAGGTGAGATTGTAGTCAAGCGCTAACTTGTAAACAATAAAAAAAAAATTATACAGCGTGGTGGACTATTGGCCTTACCCCTCTCATTCTGAGAGGAGACTCGAGCTCAGCAGTGAGCCGAATATGGGTTAATAACGAACGAACGAGTCATTAGATAGATCAATTTTCACAAATTATTAGATTTATAACTTGATGAAAATTGATGTTAGATTAGATAATATACTTTTCCACTGAAAACAAAATTAGATATGTAGTTAGATGGAGGAAATCTGTAGATATCTAGTATCGTAGCATTTGATAAAACAGCAATAAATTACATCATTGTGCTTACAGATTGTCTAACCTTTATATTTTGTCATCGATACTTTTATAAATTATTAGCAAACACCCCGCGGTTTCACCTGCATAGCTCCCGTTCCTGTGGAAATACGTGGGATAAAATATAGCCTATGTTCATCAGGGATAATGTAGGTGAAAGAATTATTCAAATCGGTCTAGTAGATTCATAGCCTATTCAATTCAAACAAACAAACAATCAAATATGTCCTCTTTAAAATAATTAGTATAATGCTCATAGTCTTTTGCGATTACTTAATATAATGTTTTTTTTCTTTCCTCTCTTATTTGTTGAACTAGATGTAATAAATACATTATACATATACAAAGAAAGAAAGAAAATAAATTTATTCAAATTTTAACATATAAACCATAAAAATTAATACCTTTATTTTTGGGTAATTTTTATTTTTTAACAAGTCTTAACAAGTCATTAGTAATTTTACATTTAACCTTTTTTCAGATAGCAAAGGAATTTTTTGACTGGTGGACTGGTCTAGGAAATGTGGAATTCAAGAGCGAAATTAAGCGACCAGAAGATATTGAAGATTTATTCCAAGTACATAACTGTCATGTGTTTAATTTAAAGTACCTAATATTAAACTCGTTACGTATATCAATTTTTAATTATTTATTTTTCAGGTATGGTTTGACGAGCACGCATCACGAGGTTTAGTTCTTAATCCTGTAATTCTGCCCTGTGTACTTAAAAGTATTGCAGATTATGTTGGTGTTAAAAAGGTAAGTTTATTTGCAAATGTGAATCCCATTTAGACTTAACTTATTTTTGTACGATTTTCATCGGACTAAGTACCAACTAAGGTATAAGAATAACATTAGGTTTGCGTAAACTTAATTGGGTGAAATAAAATGTACGATGTCTCAAATCACGCCGAGCACTTTACTGATGGGCAACCCGTTAAAAAAGTAATGTAGGTTAGGTAGTAAAACAAATTGAAATATTACTATAAAAATAACGTAAACGCCTAACTTTTAGTGCCCTTTGAACACGAGATGTATGATTGGCTGCGTAGTGTAATAAAATATATCCTAGACATGTTTTATTAGCAGCGCAGTTACAATGTTAGAGAGACTTTGAGCAGGATTGTAAAGACGATACCTCATTAATGCGTTGCATTTCGTTGCGTCGACGCTGCGTTGTTTATCATATAAGTACATACTTTAAATGTTATGCCATGTTGCAAAGCGTTGCGTCTTCCAAGCGAGCGACGTTTCAATGGAGCTCCGTTGCAACGACGGACAGTGTTTCACTTGTTTCGGTCCATTGTTGAATTCAGACTAACTGGGTGCATGCATTATCCTCTTGCGTTGCGATGTTGTGTGCGACGTCGCAACGCAACATTCTAATGAGTCATCGCCGTTAGCGCTAATGTAATGATTTCAGGCGTCTTGTCCAATGGTTCTGAAACGTCAAATAGCATACGATATACATGCTGAGACCAGTCCAGCGCACACTATGGCGTTCGGCACATGCCTCCCGCAAAAGATGAAGCACATTCCACCCAACAACAACACGAAGCAGATATGGCACTCTGTCGAGATACCAGAGGACTTGCGTACAATGGCTTGCGTATGGGATGATATACAGCATTTAACGTGCGTAGAAAATATTAAAATCTATAATATCTTATTCATATTTTTTATATAAGCGAGTAAAAACTCTGTTTGTCGCCGATAGCTTTCTTGCGATTGGAAGCTTGACTTAATCCGCTTAATAATTGTTTTATGTTTTGTCATATGTTGAGGTGTACAAATGAAGTATAAATAAATAAATAAATATCGTTCTGTGTAAGTTTAAGAATTTGTTGGTGTAAGTAATCTATATAGAATGCAATATCATTTGTGGTTATTTTATTATACGAAAAAAACTGTGGGTGTTGTCTAAAAAAAATTGTGTAATGAGTATTTTCTTTTTCTTTTGTAATCCATTAACCAATATACGAGAATTTTCATTTTGATTATTTACATACATAAAAATCTTCATTTAGGTACCTATTCAATTATTCTCTTCGTGTAACGTTGGATTAATGAATGATATGATATAGGTTATCAAACATTTTATTACTGTTATCTATTCCGGTTACATACTTAAATCAACATTTCCGAAATGCATTAACATTTAAAAATATATTTTGGTAACAATAATAATATTTCATTATTACCATGGTTGCTATGTTCTCGTTAATTATTTTTTCTACTACAGAACATGAACTCTATGGTTCGAGTCTTGAGTCAGACTGTGAAAAGAGATTTTCTTCCTTCCAGACATTGTCAGTACAAATTCGCTCTTTGGAAGTTGATGGTGATTTTAAGTGCCTCGATTAGCATTTTAAGCTGTTTTTCCCATAACCAGTTCCCTTACTTCTAATGGATATGTTTTTTAAGAACTTTGTCCACATCTTTAAATGACAAACATTAAGAAGACTGTGGTTAGGAGTAATTGCAACGAGGACGGGGATATAATGGGCCGTAGAGTGTCGATGTTGAGTCTGACCCTTTTACCTCTGAGCTATTTGAGACTTATTTGATTAACTATAAGTGAATTATGATGATTATGATAATTTATATAATATGATCTATATCAATACTAATATCATGAAGATGTAATTTTGGTTGTGTTGTAGGGGGTAATCACTGGATGTATTAAACTAATTTACAAAATTCTTTTACCACTAGTAAGCCACGTTATTTATAAGTGTCACAGGGTATATTTAATCTCCTTATTCTCAGGAGAATGTAAACTATTTAATAATAATACCGTTAAATTCAAATTGAATTTAGGTATTTCAATTAGGCTTAGTTTACAAGCACTTTTGAAAAGTCAATTTGTCATGATTTAATGGTGGTTAATAAAGCCAAAAACTTAAAATTAAAGATACGAGGGTTCCAAACGCGCCTCGGTCCGAGAAGAGCCCGCAACAAACTTAGTCATGGTTTTTTGTTTACCACCATTTTACAAACTTACTTATCTAGGACTAAGTACACAATCGTATAGTGCAGTTCAACACTAAGCCGTTTTATCATCTATATAATCCTGAACTCACTAGTTACTTAATATTACAGGTCAACTAAAGCGTTCCACGGATGGCTTCAAAAACATCCATATCTACCGATGCCGCCGTTTCTAAAATCACTCGAAAAGCCCGGAGAGAAGAAACAGCTGTTTGTTGTACCATCGGATATCGTCCTAAAAGAAAAGATGTCCACCGCCACCTCACAAGAATTAGCTTTACCTGTTTCAGAATTCTCCTTAGAACTGAAAGAAGTTCTTAGCAAACTTCTAAATGATTAACTTTTAGCGTCTTTATTTTTTTTTTTTTTAGAATTGTTGGTATTGTTCTGAATATTACACAAAATTTCTCTTATCTTGTTTATTTTTTTTTAATTACGTTTTAGTTAATGCCTATTATTTTTTTTATCTCCCATTTATTTATTTGTCCTTTTTTAATTTGTAACAATTAACGCGCCGTCTCAAGGATCACTGCCTTCTGTATATGACTCTTGATCCAACAGTCAAGAGAAAGCTACTTATGATGTTAGTCGAAGCTTTTAGCTTTATGACCATTGATTGAAATAACTATCGGAACAATAATAGTTGACTCAACACATGGTGGTTATTTTTTGACTATTTTATGATGGTGTCTGTCTGACTGTATGAGTGTATATGTAATTGTGTATGCAATTATGTAACATACATACACACACAACGTAATTGTATTTTCACGACTTAGTACTAATTACTTAGCCTTAGCTTAAAAAACAACATTGATAACCATTAACTATAACTGGATTCCTACATTCTTCATTTTTAATGCATAGATTGATTGAGCTATATGTATCAGAGCTCATTGTAGTAGATTTATTAAAAACACTAGCTGACGCCACGCGGTTTCACCCACCTGGTTTCCGTTACCGTAGGAAAACGGAAACAAAATATAGTCTATAGCCTTCCTCGATAAATAGGCTTTTTAACGGTGAAAGAACTTTTCAAATCGGACCAGTAGTTCTTGAGATTAGCGCGTTCAAGCAAACAAACAAACAAACTGTTCAGCTTTATAATTATTAGTATAGATTATTCGTTAGTTCATAATTAATGACTAACTAAGTAACTAACTATGTAATGTTAGACTGTAATGTACTGATAATGTAGCTATGGGGTTCATCCCCGCTGCTTTAATTATTATTATCTATCATTTAATCAAAGATATGCATTGCATAAAAATGATCGCGTATCAGTATTTTTCATTGTCTTGTCCGAATCAGTGTAGTCACTATTTGTCATTCAATACTTCCTTAATAATTCGATTACGATTATAAAGTAGGATTCACATATTTCCTATTCGTCAGCGATATCCGGACAGTTGTTAAAAAGCGTTGTGGAAAGTACATATCTATTTTATACTGTGTGTGAGTGATCATAAAAAAAAATCAATGTCTCATTAAATAAAATAAACGTTAATTTTGTACAGTGATTACGTCTTTATTTGATTGATAAGTCTCACGTGATAACGGATGACAATATATTTTTTTCATTATATTTACTCTTTTAAATAGCGAATTGATTCTTTGCACGAAGGACATGTCGCACTTCCGTATAAAAAAGAACTTGAAAATGTTATGTTGATTGTGAATTGTTAGATATTCCGTATACATTAAATATTTGAAGTGAAAATGACTGAACCTAATGCAGGAAAAGGCGACATTTCAGAAGAAATATTGAATAGGAAGAATCTGGGAGAGAAAAAGTATCATTCGGAAACATCGTTGCAGAAATTTGGTGAAGAGAATGAAGAGCCAGAAGCCACGAAGGATCCTGGAGTATGTACACCACTATACAATATTATTGTTTTAATTTTAAATTATTTTTCTATCCTACTAATATTATTAACGCGAAAGTTTGTATGGATGTTTGTTTAGAATTTTGTCACTCTTTAACGCTGCAACTACTTAATCGATTTGGCTGAAATTTAAAGCGAAGATAGATACCCTGGATTAATACATAGGCTTATACATATAAACTTTTCATCCCGGAAAAATCCATGGCTCATGGATTTTGAAAAGTAAATCGCACGCGAACGAAGTTGCGGGCATCCGCTAGTTCTTAATAATTTGAAAATCTATACTAATTTTATAAAGAGGTAAAGTTTGTGGTATTGTATTGAACTGATTTTGAAAATTCTTTTCGCGCTAGAAAGTCACGTTATTTATGAGTGTCATGAGCTAAATTTTATCCCCGTATTCTCACCGGCACAGGAACTTCGCGGGGAGTCTGCTAGTCACACTAATAATAAAAAGGCGAAAGTTTATGTGTATGTTTGTTCCTCCTTTCCGCTACGGCTACTAAAGCGATCTGGCTGAAATAAATAAATAAATGGAAATAGATTTTACTCTGGATTGACACAAAGGCTACTTTTCATCCCGGAAAAGTCCAAGGTTCCCGCGGTTGAAAAACTGAATTCCACGCGGACGAAGTCGCGGGCATCCACTACTCTTAAATTCAATTAAAAATGATACCTATCTATTTACAAACAAAGTTAGATTTGATTGTTTACAACTCTATAACGTATATAGAATATTATAGTTTTTAATTACACAAGCTGCTTATAATCCTAATATTACAAAGGGAGTCTATGGGAGTTCTAATCGCACGTTATTTGATACAAATAAAATATACTTGGATAGGACATCAAAAACGTCTTTCCAAAATCGAAAAATTAATGTCAGCATAAACTTACCTACGAGTTTATAGAGAGAGATCTTACTTTAATACGAGTACATTCAAAGACTGCTGAAATCATTGCTTTTCCTTTCAGCTTAACAATACTGAAAAATACATTTTTTTGACTTGACATTTAATAAAATAATATCTGCTGAGTTCCACTCTTCACTACAATGCCCTTATATTACAGCCTTTCTTGATGAGTACTGTTTACCAAGATAGAAATTAGCAATGAAGGTAGAAAACGCATGTCATTTGATAACTTATTTATTTTAAATTATATAATATAGTTTGTTTATAAAATGTTATATTAACCATATGTAATTGTAATAAGCTTATTAAACGAATTTATATTCGTTAATTTAAGAACAAATTAATTATAATTATTATTAGGTGTGAAATGACCAGTAATTTATACCCTCGTTTTTAATTTAATTATTGGTAAACAGTACTCATCAAGAAAGGTTGTAGTATAGACAGAAAGCACCTATCAGATATAGATCTTTTTTTACGTTTTTCTTTTATAAAAGCTAGAGCAGACCGTTCCGAGTGCAACTCGCAGTCCAATCCAGTTACAGGATATTTACGTTGGGGATTTGGTCCACAGTGGAGCTTGCCATTTACAAGAGCACGTACTTTATAGGTGTATCTTTCACAGTTTTTCGAGCAACCTAAATTTTTTGCCTTTTGGAAAAATAAACTCTTTCCAAAAAAAAATAAACTTCGAACGGGCGCGTAAGTCCTGTTTTAGTGACAATTTCGCTATTGTACTATTCCAGATTATAATCTATCTCTAATCTAAATTTTATCTATATTAAACTCATAAAGACCTAAAGAGGATGAAGAAGAAGAAAATCATACTCCATGTGTGCATATTCATCTCACCATCAAAGGTTCTGTATTCGTTGTTATTATCTGACTTTTTTATTATTATTCTTTACTAGTTAGCTCTGTTGTTGTAGTTGACTGCAATCTCATCTGATGGTAAGTGACGATGCAATCTAAGATGGAAGTGGGCTAACTTGTGGAGATGAGGATGAAAATCCACACCCCTTCTACACGACATCGTACCAGAACGCTTAATCGCTTGGCGGTACGTCTTCGTCGGTAGGGTGGTAACTAGCCGCGGCCGAAGCCCACCAGCCAATATGGCAATGACTATGAAATATTGGATTTTTCTTTATTTCAATAACAATTAGTAGGTCTAGGTAGTCCGCAGTTAAAAAGTTAATGTAAACAACCCGTGCCGCGGAGAATACGTTAAGACATCGGTCTTGGTCATTATCAAAGAGTGACATTAATTCCCTGAGCCTGGCGGGTATAGTGTTGTGTGTTGTGAATAAAAAAGCCTGCAATAGAGTGCGACCTCCCTCCTATACTATAGGAGGTCTATGTCCTGTATCAATTTGTCGTAAGTCATTGAAAAACTAGTAATGTTAAAATCTCGAGTCACGGTGTTAACGCACTATTTCATTGATCTACTAATATTACAAAGAGGTATAGTTTCTCGTATTGTAGAGGTAATCTCTGGATCTACTGATCCGATTTTGATAATTCTTTTACCACTAGAAAGCCACGTTAGTTGTGAGTGCCATACGATATATTTTATCTCCGCATTGTTACGGGAGAGGGATCTACGCAGGTGAAACCGTGGGCGTTAGCTAATTTTTGTATAATTGGTTATTTTTATCCTCTTTTCGCGAGTATAGTATTTTAATATGTATGAACAACGTATGCTGAGTCAGTTAGGCTTATAATGATGTTTTTTCAGGTGCTCAACACATCGGTGACTGCGCTGTCGCTAGAGGACGCGCTAGCGCGGCGCCGGGCCGTGTCTCAGCCAGGCCCGGCGGGCGGGAGTCTGGTCACCGCCACAGCGGGCCGCACGCGGCGGCGCCCGCCTCGCAATGTCATGTACGCCGCTGATCTCGAAAGAACTGTGAGTATTGAATAGAAGCAGGCATTACTTTGACCTTGACCTATGGTCCCGAGACTTGGTCGCTAACTATGGGCCTCATAATAAAGCTCAGAGTCACACAGCGGGCGATGGAACGAGCTATGTTAGGAGTATCTCTGCGTGATCGAATCAGAAATGAGGAGATCCGCTGAAGAACCGAAGTCACCGACATAGCTCAAAGAGTTGCGAAACTGAAGTGGCTTTGGGCGGGGCACATAGTTCGAAGAGCCGATGGACGTTGGGGTCCCAAAGTGCTGGAATGGCGACCCCGCACTAGTAAGCGCAGTGTTGGACGACCCCCCACCAGGTGGACTGACGATATCAAGCGAGTCGCAGGAATTCGCTGGATCCAGTATTCGTGATGTTTGGGAGTCCCTAGAAAAGGCCTATGTCCTGCAGTGGACGTCCATCAGTTGATAGATGGTGAGGCATTACTTTGCAGAAGTTCAATAAGCTGTGAGTATTTTTCTTGGTTCACATTTGTACATTGTAAGAGTCAATCTCCTCAATCTCCTAAGAGTGTTCGGTTTGAAACGATCTGGGTGACGGTGTCGCAGTGATTCGTCAGTTTGAAGCGCAAAATAAGTCAATCGAAACATAAATATAGTTGAAGTATCTAGCTATTTCTAAAAATATGAAACCCACATCATAATGCATTCAGTAGTTAAAAGGCTACAGCGCGACAGACGGACACGCAAACAATTTCAATGTGACGTCACATATTTTGGTATGACTGGTAGGTAATTATAACCAGAACTTATTATTTTTACTTCATATCTTCTTAGCGGATTAAAGTCATCATACATTTAGATATGAGGTATAATTTTTTAAATTAATTATTATTTATTATCAATTATTTATGATGTTTATGCATGACTAAACAAAGGGGCATGGTAGCTTCATACGTACAAAAACATAATTGCGAGTAATTATTGAAATCTTTTTATGGCATAATATTAAATAATTAAGTACGTAAGTATTAATGAGTCAATATAGAAAATCGAATAGCTATATTAAACGATAAAATCTTAGATACATGTAATTACTCGTAATCGATAACTATCTATAGTTACTGCTTCAAAAAATCTTACAATTAAAATTACAAAATGAACATTTTCAAACAGTACGATCTATTCAATTAAGATTATTATAAATGATGGACATTTTGGATAGGTATTTGAGGAAAGCTTAAAACATGTTCTGTACTTCTCCTGTACTGAAGATAACTAAGGAGCATGGGGCTAAATCAAACAATATATTTCCTAGGTAATCTTACAATAATTAAAACTACAATATCAACATTTTTAGACTGAATGTTCGATTAAATTACGTTTATTTAGATCGACATTTTGTATAGGTATTTGAGGAAAGCTTAAAACATGTTCTGTACGTCTCCTGTACTGAACATGGCTAAGGAGCATGGGGCTAAATCAAACAATATATTTCCTAGGTAATCTTACAATAACTAAAACTACAATATCAACATTTTTAGACTGAATGTTAGATTCAATTACGTTTATTTAGATCGACATTTTGTATAGGTATTTGAGGAAAGCTTAAAACATATTCTGTACGTCTCCTGTACTGAAAATGACTGAGGAGCATGAGGCTAAATCAACCACTATATTTCCATGGTTAGGTATACTTTTTTTGTAATATGGGGATAATATATAGCCTTCCCCGATAAATGGGCTCGATAAATGAAAGAATTTTTCAAATCGGACCAGTAGTTCCTGAAATTAGCGCGTTCAAACAAACAAACAGACTCTTCAGCTTTATGTATTAGTATAGATAATTATTATTTGAATAATTAAATAAAAAACCGAATTAGATGGGTTATATTAATCAGATTTAATTCCAGACCTTGCAATATCAGATCGTGAGAAAGTAGATTATCAATAGCATGATCAGTGTATTTTAATGTCCTGCAGCTAAGAGCAGCTTAATTTACTTATATCTAAAACTAGCAGTCGCCCGCGACTTCATCCGCCCTAAGACCTCTTTAATTCAGCCCTTACAGTAGTATCGCGTATCTTCTCCCGTTTTCCCAACATTTCCCTTCACTACTCTGCTCCTATTGATCGTAGCGTGATGAAAAGTATACTATATACTTGCCCAGGAGCATGAAGAATAATTGTACCAAGTTTCGTTAAAATCTGTCGAATGCATTTAAAGAAACAAAAATTCTAAAACGAACATACAGACAGACAGATTAGAACTTTACTGATTATCAGTATCGATCACTAATCACCTTTTTATAGTTATTTTGGAAATATATTTCATGTACAGAATTGATCTCTCTACAGATTTATTATAGGTATAGATTGTTAGTACCTATAATATTATCATGACAACGGGAAGCTACAATTATTGCAAATTAACCAATCAGCCATAAATATTGTTATAATCTTAAAACCAATACCTATAAACAAAATTATTCGTAATGTTGGCTAAAGTAAACACACTGCAAAACCTAGAGTATAAATATGAACTACGTAGTGTGTAAGTAGTGAATTATCCGGATTAAAAGATTACACAGTCATATCCATTATGAATAATTATCCGCTTCTACATACAAATAAAGCTGATTTCTGCATTTTTTTTCATAATCAAACAACGAATCTCGAGGAAATTAAAATATTATCAAAAATTAATTCTGATACACAATCTGTGCTGATTGATATATTGATTTATAATCTCCTACATTAAGTATGAACCGATTTAATTTTGCACGTTTTGAGGAAATACACTTCTTTACGCCGCTTCCTCACCAGAGTGCTGTTAGCCACCAAAATGTACCTACTGTAAATGTAAATACAATATAATACTATTAATGTAAATGTACCTATGTATCGTGCAAATGTACATTCTTAGTTCCAGTTCAAAGCTCGCGATATAGATTCTCTCTCTCAATAAAATTCGAAGCTTAGTCGAACAAATTAAATTAGCTATTAAAAATTAGCTATTAAGATTAATATGACCTTAGGCTGCTTATTAACTAGACAACTACGAGTAAGCAGTGGACGAAGTCAAAGCCACATCACGTGTGCAGTGGTGTGCATACATGCATTAAAATACTGCATACCCTAAGAAATGTCTTCTTAATGCTTATTAAATTACAGATACAGATTTTTCGACATTTGCTTAATTTTATTACTAGTGCATAACCTGATCGACAACCTTATGCATATCACTGCACGTGTGTCATCTTCAGTCATTGTATCATCAGTAGCGGGGTAGCTTATCCTAGCCACCTAAAATGGTTGTGTAATAGTTTCATGATTCATAGCAAACTTTCTTAAATATTTATCTAGATTTAGATTCATATCTACATCAGGTAGTACCTATCTACGCAATCGAATTAATAAGTACCGTACCTGTCTATCATTAAATTTCATCATTTATAAAAATACCGCACTATTATGTTTTTTTTAATGTCGCTACAATGCTACAATCTTTTTATTTAAAATAACTTACTCCATAAAATGCACTGCACTAAAAATCCGAAGCATTATTACGTGAAAAAAGGAGTGTGAAGTTATATTTCATTGCAGTAACAAATCACTAAAATAGGTATAACTATATTTTTCGGGTAATTTTTTTATATTCGGATACTAATATAATATTTTTCACATAACTGCCAAATATAAAAATTTTGAAGGGGTCAATAGAAGACCCAGAGAAAGAAGGCATTGAGGATATCATAAAAGGAAAGTAAGTAGGCAGATTAGATAATAAAATAGTGAGCTGTACACAAAAGAGGACTGCCTTAATATTTTTACAATGTGATTGAAACCTATACAAACCTATTGAAACCTATATAGGATGACAGACTTTACATTTATTTGAACTTAAATAATATGATTGAAATGATGAAAACTATTAAAATTTGAATCAATTTTTTAAGAGCATTTGAAGTTGGGCACTTCTGATTTAGAAATTTTCTCTAGCGCAATCAAAAATTATTATCAGCAAGTTAAGGTTGAGATAATATTATTTAGTACTACAGCCCTACTTGATGTGTACTGTTTACGTGTTTTCCAACAAACAAATTAGAAATTAAAGTAGAAAACGCATGTCATTGCATAACTTGTTTATTTATTTTAAATTATGTATTGTTTGTTTATGAAATTTTATTCTAAATAATATATTAACGATATCTAATTGTTCTAAGCTTATAAATCGAATTTATTTTCATTAATTTAAGAACTACTTAATTATAATAATTATTAGGTGTGAAATTACTAGCGATTTATACCCTCAGTTTTAATTTGTTTGTACACATTGAGTAGGGCTGCAGTATAGATGTTTTTTTTCTAAATAAATTTTCTAATAAGTTTTTGACGGCTTCTCCTCTCTTGCCACTGAAGGACATAATTTAACCACCTACCTACATCTGTACTACTCATATTACGTAAGAACAAAAGAACATACTAAATATAAACATAAACAAAAATATCGCTGGTAGGCAGGAGGTTAATCAAATCAATATGAAATTCAAATCTACAGATCGTTACGGTTCTAGCGACGTAGGTACGAGTATGTAGTGAGTACTCAATTTTATAACTATTGTTTTTTTACTTCAGACTGTTAATTACACTGATTACGTAAGTCAGCGACAAATCCTTAGTCATTAATTATTGTGATTAGATATCCACTGGTCACTGTGCTGTGACGTCGACCACGAGACTAACATTCCAACAGATAAATATCTAATTAGCATTTCTATTTAATTTATGGTCATCAAACAAATAGATTAATTGAATAATATATTTAAGGATTAACGAATGAGCCAAAAAGATGCCATTGTATATCATCAGAACGATGAACTTATGTTTCTGATAAATTTAAATTAAATTAATCGTAGCTTTAATTGCCTCTCGTGTATTAGTTTCTGGTATCATCGACGCCATTTTCAATAATAGTCCGTTAGTAAAAAAAAAATCGCTACACTTTTTATATACTCCGCACCACAATAAAAGTCCCGTAGACGCGGCGCTAATGTAATAATGGCACTCATTGTCATTTGTTAATGGCGGTCTTTTTGTCACTTGCGTAAGGAGCTGTCAGTTTAAGTTGAATTCTTAGCCACGGGACTTCTTTCGTGGCGCGGAGTCTATCTAGGTAGGCTGAAGGAACAAACAACTGACCCATATGATGTTAAATTCAAAAATATCGCGTATAACAGAGTAACATTGCAGTGAATGCAAAGATCATTCTAATACAGTAAGAGCCTCAATAGCTCAACGACAAGAGCGGTCGGACTCATCACCGAGGGGTGGTGGTTCGATCTCGATCAGCCCCGTTGGTCTACTGTCATACCCACTCCTAATACAGTCTTTCCCGACTAGTTGCAGGGGAATGGAAATATCAAAAAAAAATATGGAAAATATTCTTTTGAAAAAAAATACAGTGATTGTTCTGCCCTGCGCCCCTCAGTTTAACCTATGCCACATACCTACGGTTTTAACTGCACAGTTTTAACTAAACAGTCGAACTGTTCAGTTAAATCGTCCGTGTGTAGTGTTCGTCAGTTTTGACTGTACAGTTTTTTCAAATGATTCTGATTGAAATTGCGATAGCGATAAAACTGTACAGTTGAAACGGCGCAGTTTGCGCAACTGGCCTAATGCGGATTGGCAGCCTTCACACACTCTGGTATGCAGGTTTTCTCACGACGTTTTTCCTTCACCGTTTGAAATACGAGATACTTAATTTCTTAAAATGCACACAACTGAAAACGTGGTGCATACCCGGACCGGATTCGAACCCACACCCACCGGAATCGGAGGCAAAGGTCATATCCACCGGGCTATCACTATCTATCATGATAAGATTTCCCTGATTAAGCTCTGTCACAGAGAGCTGTACTCCTATAACACGTCTCGTATAACGCAGATATGCGCTGACAGAACTTTAATTGCGTAGATAGGCACTGCACTGGGGTCGTTACTCCTATAATGACCGATTTGAGTACACCGTACTATAACTTGATGCAATAGTCCAATAGACACTGTCACTGACTGAATATTAGTTGTTAGTTTATTAGTAGCTACGAGTAGATAGCTACTCCCGGTTCTACACATGCGTTTATATGCAAAACGAACGGCTTCACGCGTCGCTTAAAATAAATTATAGTCATTTAGAAACCTGCCATAACTTTTTGTCTTACAATTCATCAAAGTCTTATCACAGTTGCATTTTTTTTTATTCTTTACAAGTTAGCCCTTGACTACAATCTCACCTGATGGTAAGTGATGATGCTTTTAACGTGTGTAACAAAACATGTTATATTGCCTCACGTAGGTCTGCTTTGGGAGGCACCAGTATGTTCTAGCGGTTTGTAGTCCTGTTCTAAAGTAGCCCTATATTTCCTACGCCCTGGATTTAAGTTAGTAAGAGTAGATATAAAACAACCTGTTGTTTTACGTATACAGGGTGCTCGGGAGTATTTCCCGTAACTTCAAGGTGTTGACGGGTCCACTTATAGGAACCGAACTGCATAGCTAATATGTTTTTTACTAAAAAATAAAAACTGTTTTATGTTATCATACAAAGTAATTCAATTAATTCCGACTATCCATGTAACACACGCCTTTATCTATCCTTGCATTTTATAATGATGCGTAAACGGGTCACATTTTAAGTTCTATTTACAAAAGCAATATTATATACCCCGAAAATATTAATTTTAGAACACACGTTTTCTGTACATTTTTAATTAATTTTCGTTAAAGAATATAATCCCAGAGTTATGGTAAATACTCTAGAGCACCTGTATATCCTTGAGAAATTCCCTAAAATACAATGTAATGTTTCCCTAAAATACAATTTACTCTTACAAAGGATCAAAATAATAAACATGAATATTAAATTTTCTAATTTGTACGAAACCTTTTGTGCGGATTCAATTGAAACTATGCTATTATGGTTTTATTGCTAACTTCAAGTATATAATGATGCGAAATGTATAAAAATACTAACCAAGTTTGAAAAAAACCAATGTGAAGGTGACCTAACAAATATATTGGCAACTTGTTTTCCCACGTTTCAGAGTAAATTTATTTTATGCTCCGTCGATAGTTCAAACAGTATATTCATTTAATAGGTACCTGTCTGTATGCATGCAATGATTTTTCAACGAGAAACACAATCATGATGGGTGTGACACAGTTTATACGTTCACCTGTAGAGAGAATGAATTATTTATTCTTTTAAACTCACTGTACCAGTAAATGTTTGAAAAATGTATAAAATTTAAACCATTCTTGACAAAAGAAAGGTTAATGATATAACAGTGTATATTAGTTTATATGAGCCGTGATAGCCCAATGATGTGACCTCTGCCTCTGATTCCGGAGGGTGTGTGTTCGAATACAGTCCGGGGCAAGCACCTCAACAACTTTTCAATTGTGTGCATTTTAAGATACTAAATATCAACGGTGAAGGAAAAACATTGTGTGGAAACCTGCATACCAGAGAATTGTGTGTGAGGGCTGCCAATCCACATTGGGTCAGCGTGGTGCACTTTTTCCCTACCCCCTCTCATTCTGAGAGGAGACTCGAGCTCAGCAGTGAGTCAAATATGGGTCGATAATGATGATAATGGTGATGATTGATTAAATAATTTCTGACGTACAAATCATCACTAAATTTCATTTAAAACTGCTGCATTAACCCTAACGGAATTCGGAACAGAGTTCGAATATTGAAAAAGAAAGATATTTTTATTTGGTTAGAAAAAACTTAAAACTAAGCTTTTATATTTTTAAGATTGTTTTAGATTATTAAAAAAAAGAGAGAAAAAACGAAAGAGCTATTACAGGACATTCTTTAATTAAAACTATAACATCCAAAGCACTTGAATTAATTATTTAAGTAGGTACATGAAAGCATACCTGTGATTAAACCCAATGTATTTTTGTAATTCAATTTAATGTATTAGCGGTAGATTTTCCTTAATAAATAAATAAATAAATAAATAAACAAACAAACTGCAACAAAAAACAACCTGCATTGGACCTGTACGCTGGGTCTTACCCCCACTACAAGGATATTGGCCTATTCCATAGCGGACTGGTGATGAAGTATCATAAGCCTATAGAGTCGAATGATGAAGCAATCAATCAATGCAAATCAAAATTACGTGTTAATTACCAGCCATTCCTACTTACTTCACTTCGTTAAAATAATAAACAATATTGAATACCGTCAATCCTCTCACTGTATCGAGTAAAAATAAAAGGCAATAGATTGTGTGTAAAAGGCCAGGTACAGTTCCATCGCATCAAGCGAACGCGGCCCGTGTTTGTGAGGCGGGGACTCTCGCGCAGCCAACTGTAAACCTTTTGAGTCCAGTCGGCCGCGCGCCACCCCCACTAACCACCTCCCCCCTACTAACCCCCTGCCGCCCAGCTGTAAATACCGACTGCGGACACATCGTGCCGCCCCGACGCCTCGCCTAATGAAAATTCAATCTCTTTACTTTTTTTATACACAGCCCGTTAACTGGCCTCGTCATAAATGGTCAATATGAATGTTCATTAACAGCTCCAATGGTTGCCTTCAGCCATCAAAACGTAATTGAGTATCACGATGAGCGGTAGTTCGTCGTATCTTTTTTAATTACGTTTCTTCTCGTGTGAATAACTAAGACCCTGGAAAAAAAAATACTCGTATATTAAAGACGAATGAAAAAAATTTAATGTTTATAGACTCGATTTGAGAACCTCTTCCTTTTTTAAAGTCAGTTAATAACAGATAAACTAATTTGTCAATAATGATATTGAGAAAAAACAATTTTTCTGTCCATTCTGGATTTTCGAAATCAACATTTTTTACGTGAGAGAAAGGGAAGCCAGACAGAGTGGCGTTACGTTACAAAGTAGTTTACCCTCCCAAAAGAAGTTATACTTCAATAACAATGTTTGAATCTAATTAACCGACTTCAAGAAAGGGGAGGTTCTCAATTTCATTGGTATGTTTTTTTTATATTTTAATGTTGATTCTTAATAAATATAATGTGAGTAGTACAATGCACTTCATTGCACCACCTGCTCACAGCTATTTTTAGCTTTTATAGGTAACATAAAGATTAAGCAAAGTGTGTAAATACCGACGATTGTCAACAACATTAGGTTATTGTTTACATCATTGGCATCAATCATTACCAAAAACTGAATTTCATTATCAAATTATCGTAACAAAATCAATAAAACGATAATTTCCTCAAATTCTGATATATGTAATCAGATTTAAGAATAACAAGAGAACCAAAATGAAAAAATACCTTTATTTGCCTTGATGAATTATATAATTTTATAAAAGTATAATAATGTAAGTATACCTACATTTTATACTATACTAGCTGACGCCGCGCGGTTTCACCCGCATGTTTCCCATTCCCGTAGGAATACGGGGATAATATTCCTATACCCTTCCTCGATAAATGGGCTATCTAACACTGAAACGATTTTTTTAAATCAGACTAGTAGTTCCTGAGACTAGCCCTTTAATCAATCAAACAAACCAACAAACTCTTCAGCTTTATATATTAGTATGTGTATCTCAACCATAGGGAAAGGAAGTCGGGATCGAGGTGTTTTTAGGTTCTTATACGTATGTATAGCTTGCGGAACCTACAAGCCTATGTCCTATGTCCTCTGATACGTAGACGATTTCCCGATTGACCTCTACGTATCTACTACGGCTGATAATGATAATGATAATGATTATGATCAACTCGTTGGTAGTTTGTTAGACTTTTCTATCGTTTGTTATCAATCCGTATTTCGCTCACTGCTGAGCTCGAGTCTCCTCTCAGAATGAGAGTGGTTATGACAATAGTCTACCACGCTGGCCCAATGCGGATTGGCAGACTTCACACGCTCGGAGAATTAAGAAAATTCTCTGGTAAGCAGCTTTTCTCACGATGTTTTCCTTCACCGTTTGAGACACGTGATATTTAATTTCTTAAAATGAACACAACTGAAAAGATTAGTTAGACTTTTAGATATAATAAATTGTATGGAAATGGAATGAAATTATTTTCAAGAAAATCAGTGTGTCCGTTGAACTCTTGATTTTCTTACAACACAAATATCACGTTAATATAATCTATGAAATTATATCAATGTAGACAAAAATGCAACCGAAATACCTCGGCATACTTCAAAAATTTGTTTATTTTATAGCTTTTCACAAACGTACGGTGGCTTTTTTTGTTTCACCGAAAAATTTGTTTCGAGACCGTGGAACGCGGTAATGGGATTATAGCCGAATACAGGCTGGTGTCGATCGAGAGAAACAAGCGTATAATGAAGTTATTAATCCTATTTTGCCTGGCTCTCGATGTTTCATACATTTTTTTAGCTCTGGTGCAAATCTGAGCACCATTTCTGTGACCCGCGACTGCGTGCAATTTAGATATTCACAAATTCCTCAGGAACCATGTATGAAAAGTAGCCTATGTATTAATCCAAAGTAAAATCTATTTCCATTCCAAATTCGGTGCAGTAGTTGCGGCTTGGCGTTAAAGAGTAACAAACATCCAAACAAACATCCATACAAATTTTCGCAGTTATAGTGTTAGTAGGAAGTATTGTCGTTCGTGTACTGATAGAGATATTTGTTAACAGGACTCGACAGAGGGACCGAAGTTGATTTTGAGTAATAGAGATGATTATTCATTTCCTCCTACGCCATTAGGTAAGTGACTCTATTTTTTCACGAATATTAACCATATTATTAAACATTAGTAATAGATATTGCTATATTTCTTTCGACTGGTGATGTAATCAAAAGCTTGTGCTAAGTAGTTATTGTACTGTATTTGAATGAAATATGTCAATTTTACGAACTTCAACTTTTAATTTTAACTTTACGTAGGTATATATCGGACAAATTAAAATTGAAAGTTAGAATGGCGACTTTTGTGAGAAATTATCCACAATAGAATACCTCCTCAGATTTGCTTGTTGAATCTTTATCGTAAATAGCTATGAACAATCTCAATCACGCCTGCTGTCAAACAAAGAATCTGCATCATAATCGGTCCATTCACTGCCAAAGAAACGTCAAACTTATAACAATCATATTTTTACATTGGTGGATAAAAATTAAATTTCACGCATTGTAATATTTACGCAGGCTAAGTATTTTCTAACATATTGTGTTTTGTTAATTTAATTGTATTGTTTTTCTGTGTTTTTTAAGCTTACGAAAATACTCCAAGTCCACTTTCATACAATGGAAATGGAAATCTTTATGGAAACTTTAGAAATGGAGACATTAAATCTCTCAGTAAGTACCAATTTTTATACCAGAAGCTCTTACAAAAAAGCTATAATTTTTTTTTAAGTAACATCATACTACTTGTATTACGATGAGTTCTTACCATCTTAATTCAAAACATCTCTTGCTCTACTCTACTAACTAACTACGAACTAGCTCCAGGGACCCATATAACATTATCGTCAAAGATACGGAAATGCAGAGTCCCACAATTGGCTACTTGACAGCTTTCGAAAAAATGATTTTTTATTTATATAGGCTTATTTAAAATTTCTAAATTGGCAATTTTTTATAGATAGCTATCGTATGAACACGCCGACGGAGCTGCGTGGAGGCACCACCCCGCGCAAGCGATCGGTCGCGACCATGGACGCGCAATCCCTACGCTCCGTGGAGACGCACGCGCCGCCGCCCACCAGTCCGGAGGAGAACAGTCGCCTTACCATGTAAGCAACATCCTGTTAATATATGAACTAGCTATCGTATGAACACGCCGACGGAGTTGCGTGGAGGCACCACCCTGCGCAAGCGATCGGTCGCGACCATGGACGCATAAATGACTGGTCCTAAATATATTTTTCCCGTTTGTCAGCTTGTCTGTTCACTCTTATTTCCGAAACTAATCACCTAAGCGTAGTTTAAGCAATAAAGCAGCACGTAGGTATAATTATGTATAAGTATATTGTAAAGACTTTGTTTCATTTAGTAATATTTATATCAATACCTAAATATCCAAATGAAATAATACAAACCTAATTTAAAATTAGTAATATTTTAAAGTAAATCTTTATTATACCATTATTTTTCTTTTCAGAAAATACCTCAGTTTGATGCTAAGCTGCATGTACGCAGTATTACTAGTCACGCTCGGTTTCATAGTTTACATCACCGATCCATTTCTAAGGCACATGGCACCATCGCCGGTAATTATTATATATTAGCACCTAATTAATATTTTGCCATTAATAATCTATAACTATATCTATACTCTATACATGTATAAATGAAGCTGAAGAGTTTGTTTGTTTGTTTGTTTGACTGATTGAACGCGCTAATCTTAGGAACTACTGGTCTAATTGAATCCCATTTATCGAGAAAGGCTATAGGCTATATATTATCCCCGGGAACGGAAACCACAAGGGTAAAACCGCGCGGCGTCAGCTAGTTTTCCCATACAATTATATTCTAAAATATTGGCATTAGTAAGAAAGTATTAAGAAATAGAATAGATAAGATAAGAGAGAACATACAGAGAAAATGTTAATTATTGTATACAGGAAGAAAATTTTTTTAGTGCGGATATTTTTATATTTTGTACATAAACAAAATTTAATAATCACGTATTTTTTCTTTTTTTTTTTAACTCAAAAATAACAAAATTATCGTTAGCTAAAGTTATTTACTTTTGAACAGAATTTTAGGGTCACCCTATTGTGCGTTTATTTTATTTTCGTTTGATACCTAAAGAACGTCACCAGATCACTTTTAAGCTGAATATATCTTGTTTAGTAATAATATGTACATTATTTTGTTATTTTAGAGACATAAATTAAAAAAAAAATTACATAAAATGTATCGAACTGTTTGTAGATTTATATTCTATTAATGATACAGAACCACGAAAAAAAATATCCGCACTAAAGACCGAATCACCCTGTATTTTTCAGATATATTCTTTAGTACTCCTGGGAATCGGGTTTCTGTATCACGTCTACCTAATAATAGACATCGCCAGATACAAACGGGTGGCGGTTAAAAATCAAAAAATCAAAGGCCTCCACAATAAAAACCTTCAAGAGTTTTTCAGAAAACAAGAGGTGAGGTTTTACAAATGTACAGACGTCCCACATCTTTATTCGCATAGTTTTACTGAGAATACGGGGATATCATATATCTTATTATTTGATAGAAATATAGCTTTCTAAACGAATAATAAATAAAAAATTAATTAAATAATGAATTTAACAAAAAAACGTAATCGTAATATCTATATTAGATTACGGACACTATATACGTACAGTTACGTAATTTTTACTAGATTTTGTATTAATTACACCCCGATCCCGCCGACGCGTATTTGACCTTATGCGGGGTTGTTTTCAGGACGGAGGCCTTTAGGTTCGGTCCCCAGCTAGGCCGATTGAGGGTTTCTTAATTGGTCCAGATCTGGCTGGTGGGAGGTTTCGGCCGTGGCTAGTTACCACCCTACAGACAAAGACGTACCGCCAAGCGTAGCTTAGAACCATTTTTTTTACTTTTTAAAAGTTACCACAATCTCATCTGATGGTAAGTGATGATGCAATCAAAGATGGAAGCGGGCTAACTTGTTAGGTTGAGGATGAAATCCACACCCCTTTCAGTTTCTACACGATATCGTACCAGAACGCTAAATCGCTTGGCGGAACGTCTTTGCCAGTAGGGTTGTCGTCTTTGACTAGCCACGGCCGAAACCTCCCACCAGCCAGACCTGGACCAATTAAGAAAACGCCGGGGATCGAACCCAGGACCTCCGTCAAGTAAATCCACCGCGCATACCACTGCGCCACGGGGGCCGTAAAGGATAGTATTTTATGTAATAGTGGATTATTACAGGAGGAGTTTGGCTACAGTCCTGGTGAAGGCACTCCAGGAAGCACTGCTTCTCAATCGTTCCCCTCAGCAGCGCTGCTCCCCATGAACCATGACTACTGCTTCAGCCATGGGCGGCATTCAGGCAGCTTTTACCTGAAATTAGGAGCAGCAGGTAAATAGATACCTATTTTAAACTGGATTAACTTAAATTAATCTAAAGCGTTTAAAAAAAAGCTTTGAAAGTATCAAATATGGTCAAGATCATTCATAGGTCATACCTTTAAGCTTTAAATGGAGTTTCATATTGTATTGTATGCTCTAACTAAAGGCCAATACATAAAAAGGCCGTTATAGTTGGTACATGACCAAATTAGGTTATCTTCATTATTAGCCGATAGAGGTCACTACTGAACATAGAGCACTACTATGGACCAAACAACACGATTTTGAACCGCTTTGATCGAGCGACTATTCGGTACATACAGCTACCTACAGCTAAACAAAAGATTAGTAGTATAGTACGCGGTTTATAACTTGAACCATGAGCAGTAACTCAATTTTGGGTGTTAATACATAACCATATCAATCTACCACAGCCAACCATAAAGAGTGTAAGTATTACATATAATTAATGTTCTGAAATAATTAATATAACAAATTCTTCGCCTAAAACACAAGAAGGGTTATGAAAAAGTATGTATCAACAATTAACATAAATGAGAGTAAACGTATTGAAGAGCTAAAATTAAGTCCCAGCAAAATTATCCAGTGTTATTTTAAATCACCGAATCCCAACACCTCACAACATGTAGATGTAGATACTTACTTTTTGTATTATTTTTTTTTATTACATCGTCACGCACGCCACAATTGATAGCTTTAAGTTTTTTGTTTTCTGGGCTATGGGGAAGCATGCGTTGAACAATTCTACTTACTTGCCGGGACCTATATTTACCATTAGCGACGCGGTATGCATAAAGAGTTTTTACAGGAAATCGCCAATTGTATACCCAGCTCAGCGAATTAATGCAAAGTAAAACAATCATAGCTATCGTTATCAGTGACTAATATTAATGTAATCAATGAAAACAATGTCGCGGCATCGCAATAAAACCATGTTTGTTTTCCAGGTTTTGCACTGGGTCACCTTATCCACTCGGTCCTTCAGATAACAGTGCAAGTAGGCTTTCTGGTAGACGATGATATCGACAACGATGAATGCATAGATTATCCACAGTTTGCCTATGATATCGCAAATCCACTGTACTGTTTTGTACAGCTTTATTTTATCTTCAAATACTCCAATGTTCATATATTAAAAGCACAGGTACGTTAATCTAAATTTAACATTTTCTATAAGGTTACAATATTTTGTAATTGAAACATAAAAAGTATTAGGTATGTTAATGGAATTGTAAGACATATGGCGCTTGACTATGAAATGAAAGAGAAAATTTGTCTACTAGCTGATGATGTGGCTATCCATTTATGTCAGCATAATAAGAATTAGTTTAGTAATTTCGGGGACCTATTGGCTACGACAAACAAAAAAATCTTTCGTCTTCTTATTAGTATAGATAGCCAAATTCGAATTTTTCACGCGGACAAAGACGCGTTTGTATGCTAGTAAACACAAGCAAATGTGTGGTGGTATCGATAAAAAATAATTTAGAAATACAGTTCATAAATAGATAAGATCATGATAAATGACCGTTTTTAACGACCTCCGTGGCGCAGTAGTATGCGCGGTGGATTAACCAGAAGAATGTCCTGTGTTCGATCCCCGACTGGGCCGATTGAGGTTTTCTTAATTGGTCCAGGTCTGGCTGGTGGGAGGCTTCGGCCGTGGCTTGGTAGCATCCTACCGACAAAGACGTAATCTCCAAGAAATTTGGATTTCCGGTACGATGCCGTGTTGACAAAGGGTGTGGATTTTCATCCTACTTCTAACAAGTTATCCCGCTTCCACCTTAGATTGCACCATCACTTACCACCAAGTGAGATTGTAGTCAAAGGCTAATTTTTAAATAATAAAAAATAGAAGAATAATAACAACAATCTTTCGACAGGGTTTAGCCCATTTTGGGTTCATGCACATGATCGGCAGTAGTCTGTGTTTCTGGGTGTACAACATTGTTCGAGAAACAGTACTTGCTTTGTCGATTTACGCCGGTATACTATACGGAAACAGAACAATAGAAGAAGAACCACACGAAGAGCTTCCAGTATTTGGTAACACATTTTTCATATTACATTTTATATTTAACTAGCGGACTCAATCAAGCTTCGCTTTGACTAATGTGCGTTTCTTCTCTATCCTTACCTACTCCCACCCTACTTACGCAATCAATTTATGATTAATTTAATGTTTCTATTGCATATAAAATTGCTTTAAGCATTTTGCATTTTATTCCACGTGAAATTTAACTGTATCCACGTTCATTCGTATGCAATTTTCTTAAAAATGTACTGAGAGTTTTTGTTTCACATATTAATATACCTTTATGCAACTGGGCTATTATAACATTTGATTTGGTTATTCTTTTAGTGCAGCAGCCCAACCTTGATATAAGTGTTCTACACAACGAGAACTGCACAGGATCGCAGGCTATAACGTCGATTATCGAAAACTTTTCGCCCTATCTTTACCCATTCGGCGTGGAATATAATATTCTGATTGGTAAGTATTTTCTAAACTGTTAAGAATAGTGATTTACTATAATTATCATTTGATTCATACATTAAATTTATTATTTTAATCATATAATATCATTTCATTAAATAATTTTTCAGTTAAGGACTCACCAGTGACAGACTTTTCTTTTATTGAGCCTTCTAAGCCAATGTACCTAACAATAAATAATTAAATAAATAATCTACGTTATCGAAACTTACTTTTACGGTATTACTGAACAAATTGACTGTTGAACTTTACATCCAATTTAAAAATAAGACTTATAGTATAACATAACGGTATAATAATTAATTCTATTTCAGTTGCTATTTACTACATCATTTGGAGTCATATTGGAATATGTGATAACGAAGATTCGGACAGTAGCTCTGGCTCAGGCGATAACCAAACAGTTTGCAAGTAAGTAAAAGAGCAACAATCAATCAATAACTTAACTGACATTTATATCGGTTAATAACAAGAAGACAAAGAATCAAAGAAATGAATGAAGAGAACGAACGAATAATGGGCAAAGTGACAAGGGCTAGTAGGCCTAGGTAGTACTCTAGTAACTTAACCCTGCGACCTGTAGTAATACAAAAAGACTAAAAATGGCAGTTGTTTTCTTAGGTCAAACACATTTATATGATTAGTTGATGGAAGAAGCGTATGGGTGAAAACGCACCAGATGAAAAGTAAAAAGTTATCACCTACGTCAGATAATGCGCTACTTATTAACAGCCGATGGCTGTCCACAGCTTGACATAGCTCTCTTACATGGACTTCCAAATAAGTCAGTCTCAAGCCGCCAGTATCCAGCGGCTCCCGGCAACCCGCTTGATGTCCTCGGTCCACCTAATACGTCCATCGGCTCTTCTATGTGTCCTGCCTATTGCCACTTCAGCTTCGCAACAGTCGGAACTATGTTAGTGACTTTTGTTTCATTTGCGGATCTCCTCATTTCTGATTCGATCATGCAGAGAAACTCCAAGTATAGCTCGCTCCATCGCCTGCTGTAATAAATTTGTTTATGTGACTTTCAAGTAAAATGATATTGTTTCTGTAGAATACCAACAGCGAGCGAGGAGAATGACTACACAAGTAATATCGTGGTTCACGCGGACTGCCATGCCTCTAACAAGGGACTATTCCTTGGCCTTGTACTAACTGTGTGTGTTGCTGGGTTGCTCATACTTGGATTTGTTTTTAGCAGCGTTGGAAAGTGAGTATATTGGATTGTTTAACCCTGTTTTATAATAAATAAGTAAGAATAATTGCACAAAACTGAAAAGTTGGAGATGCATGCCCCATACTGGATTCGAACCCACACCCTCCGGAATCGGAGGCAGAGGTCATATCCACTGGGCTATCACAGCTCACGTGATATTAATATTTTAAGTATATGGATTGATAACGACGAAGAATAATTATTAGTTAACTACTACCGGACGACGTGACTCCATTCGCGTGAAATTCTGTTTTTACAAATTCCACAGGAACCGTGGCGTTTTCTGGGATAAAAAGTTACTTAAGCTATGTTCCAAGGTACAATTCATCTCTATGCTAATTTTCATCCAAATCGGTTCAGTGGTCTAACCGTGAAAAAGTAACAGAGACATACTTTTGCAAATAATATAATAATATTTTATTATTCTCAATAATCAGAAGAGATTATTATTTTTTTATGGCAAAAAGTACAATTAAAATTCAGGAAATGATGACTTATGAACGGTTAAATGGCATCAACATTTTAATTGTTATCGCGATTGCAACCAAATTATCTTCGATAAATAACTAAAGCAATAATTCTTAAACACGAAATTTAGGTTTGTAGGTAGTTGACAGGTATCTTTTATTGAATCGCTGTATTTTAAATCATGAATTAAAATATATGTAACTGTACTGTATTTAAAGATTTAAATGTAAGATTACTGTTTTGTAAAGTCACAGTAAATATAATATTTACTGTGGTAAAGTGCTCTGCATATATTCATACACACATTCGAACTAAGCTGATTGATCCATTCGATACATCAACTTTTATAAATACAATTTTGAAGAAAATAGAACGATACCAAGAAAACATGTACAAATAACCATTCATTAATAAATTGTATTATTTAAATAAAGTGATATAGATATTAGATTATTAAAAGATCTCGAATTGTTATGATATTGTAATCATGAATTAATCGCAACCAATCTTAAGACTACGGTTATTTATCTAAACTTAAGAAGAGATAATCTTTTGCTGGTGGGAGGCTTCGGCCGTAACTAGTTACCACCCTACCGGCAAAGACGTACCGCCAAGCGATTTAGCGTTCCGGTACGATGCCGTGTAGAAACCGAAAGGGGTGTGGATTTTCATCCTCCTCCTAACAAGTTAGCCCGCTTCCGTCTTAGATTGCATCATCACTTATTATCAGATGAGATTGTAATCAAGGGCTAACTAGTAAAGAATAAAAAAAAAAATAGCATATGCATTTACATTAAAAATGTGAACAAAGTCGTAAAGTAAAATATTAATTTTTTTTTTTTTGGTGATGAATTTTTTTTTACTCTTTTATTTCATAGTGTGGGGTATCGTTAGATAGGTCTTTAAAAGATATGATGGGTCCTTTACCAATATTTTTCGATCTAAGGATCCGTTTGTAAAATATTAAGATTTTACAAGCTAATCTTTGTGAGAGTAAAGTGTCCCCCACCCTCTACCGTGAAAAAAATCGAGAGAGTAGGATATAATATAATGAATATATTACGAGGTAGGTAAATAAAGTTATGGCCGTAATAATAGTTATGGCCTGAGGGATATTGTTCATTACTATTTTAGCCAAAAAAGCTTGTTGACGTGCGCACTTCGCACTCTGAACGTCGTAGCTGAAAACATCGACATCTTCTCTTGTACTCTGAGTGAACTCACAAGGATTGCTGAGTGGTGTATTTGTACTAATTAGGTAATATTAATTGTAATGTATATATTTAGGTAAATAGAATTAAGTTTTAGTTTTATAATATAGTACTAAGCTAGCGAATTAGGTGATACCTGTAAGGCTAGTTTTAAGTTATGAATAAATAAATAAATAAATAATAAATAAACATACACGAACATAGTAATACTTGTAAGTACACGTAAAATCAATTTTGAAAAATACATTTGTTTCAGTGAATACCTCGAATTGGGCTACTTTATCAACTCCTGCACAAAACTTGGACTGCACATAATGTTGCTCTTTGGTGTGGTGATTGCTTTTAACCAGACAAGGAAGCTGGATATTAACGAACACCCTGTATCACTCCTCGATGACATCCTCCTGTTCATATGTTTGCCGGCTTTCTTTATGGAGACTGTATTTTCAATGATTGCCACTATCAACATATTGAATGTTATCAAATCTATTGACGTCATGGTCATGGTAAGCAATTTTTTTAAGAGTTAATGACTTGATTGGCTTATAAACTATATTGTTTTATATGAAAACTCAAGTAGATAAATCTTATACTCGTAACTAAGCAGGTGTTACTACGTGTAGGTGTATTGATTCTTTGAATATAAATTTTAATAATTTATATTCAAAGAAGCAATTATTATTTCAAAGAAAAATTTAATGTAATATATATTTTTTGAATATAAAATTAAACGGTTTTTATTCTTTCAAAGTTAAATTATCTAAAAAATTTCATTTTGTAAATTAACTTTAAACATTTTTCAAAATGTTTCGTTTTCCGTTATGTTCTCGTATTATTGCCGCATCAGATTTTTACGTAAAATAGCGAAGTATGTTTAAGCAGTTTCTCTTAAATAAAAACAATATTCCTTTTTTCCTATAAGTAGAGCAAAAATGTGTGTAAAAGTCCAATGATGATTTAACCTAATCCCTTGTCCGGTATTTTAACCCTGATGCTATTAATTGCAATATTACAAACGATTAAACTATACTAATAGTATAAAGCTGAAGAGTTTGTTTGTTTGTTCGAACGCGCTAATCTCAGGAACTACTGGTCCTATTTGAAAAACTCTTTCAGTGTAGATAGTCCATTTATCGAGGAGGCTATAGGCTATATTTTATCGCCGTATTCCTACGGGAACGGGAACCACGCCGGTGAAACCGTGCGGCATCAATTAGTTCTAAATAAGAAGAGTAACATACTCTTTTAAACTTACGTGCTAAAGTAAATGTAGCATTTAAATTTCCTGATCACAGCGATATGGCAGCCTTTTTGTATTCTACTTATTTAATCGTTATTTTTCTGTTATATCGTTTATTTCCTTGTTTTGTGATGTAAATATAAATAAATAAATCACAAATTCCATCCACAGGCAGTCCAAATCATCATTCAAACAACTCTCCTAGTGGATGGACTCCGACGATGCAGTAACAGTCGCAAGCTACGGCGATCCAAGCCGGGCAGAGAAGTTCTCATGTTCTTGCTCATCGCCAACGTAGCCATGTGGCTTATACACACCTTCTCCTACAAAGCGCCCGACAGTCTCGACGAGAGATACGAGTTCTACGGCAAAGTTCTGTGGAGCATCCTCGGCCACGTCTGCTTGCCGCTCATAATGTTCTACAGATTCCACTCTAGTGTTTGCTTTGCAGACATATGGGGTGGAGCGTATAAACCTGGCTCAGATCATTAGTGACTGTTTTTGTATAAAATTTTGTGTGATATCTCGAAAAGCACAATTATGCAAGAGGACATAACTAATGTGTTTTTCAAGTACTTATTAGTTAGTTAGTTATGATGCGAGAATTTTTGAGGGTTGGAAAATTGCCTCCCGTAGTTAGTGTTTATTGAGATATCACGTTTTTGAAGCAAAGAAGCGATTTGTAGAAATGAATTAGGTTTTTTGCACATATAGTTAAAATTAAGTTAAGTAATATTAGGGCTCGTGACAGCACTTTTAGATAAGTGCCGCTTAGCTTATTCACAAATTATGTCTGTAAACTCTATGTCGCTTGACATAAAGTGACGAAAGTTGTTTTTAGACTATCCAATACACTTGGTGAAATAGGCGCTAAGTCAGTCATTTTATCAATATAATAGTTGAAATAAAATTTAATAATATTAGTTAGTGATTCTGCCAATATATAATTAAAATTAAGTTTAATTAGATTAGCGAAAATGTTATCTTTTATAAAGACTTGTATATAGCTAAATTATTAACACTATTGTAATACAGAGAGTTTTTAATTCGTTATTCAAATTCCCTTAATCCACATTTCCGTAGAGAGATTACATGTAGGAGTATTTACACCTATTTGGCTATACAGGACCACCGATACCTATACATGCGATGCACAAAGCACGTATCAATTCGGCGTCTTAGCTAACCAAGTCGGAGAGGCAGTTAATTAGTTCTACTGCCCTATAATACAATTACCGAATATTAGGTTAAGTACTCGGGCGGTCCGACATCGTGCAGGCAGCAGGACGCACTTAGAAGCCGAGATACAAACTAGTTAACGGAACAACCTCCGTACATGCATAGCGTTGTGAACCGCATGCAGCCGTATGGTAAACTGTCTAAAATTTTATTACGATAGGTGAGATATTCTATGATAACAGGGTTTTTTTTATTCTTTACAAGTTAACCCTTGACTACAATCTCACCTAAGCGATGATGCAGTCTAAGATGGAAGCGGGCTTCGTTAGGAGGAAAATGAAAATCCACACATCACGTGACGCCATGGCCGAAGTCTCCCACCAGCCAGACCTGGACTAATTAAGAAAAACTCAATCTGCATAGCCGGTTATCGAATCCAGGACCTAAAATAAAATGGTAAGTGGTAGTAGTAGTTGTGCCAGGAACATTATTTTTAGTGGAGCTTTAAAGTGTCTGACATTTTTTTATACTACTTCAGAACGATATTCTACAAAATATATCAATACAAATATACAAAATAAATCAGGCATAATATATTTTAGCTCGTTGTGACTTATTAGTTATCCTGGTGTCACAACGAACTCCACAAACGCGCAGCACAAAGCACCTGAGATGCTACTGAAAAGCTAATGTTTCATCTTTGTGAAAATAAGTTACGGCACATTTAACCTAACTACTGAGATGATGGAACTATATTCTTTTACATTTTTATTTGCAAATAGTATTAGAATATTCCAAATAAAAATCACGATACGGTTGAAAGTCATGCAAAGTGTGCACTCGAATATACATATTGTTTCCCCGCTCTCATAACTACCAGAGAAAAATAATCTGCAATTGTTCGATCGGCATCAAATTCCTTTTGGAATATAGATCATATTCCCAGAGCAATACGAGCTACGCGTGCACAGTAGGTGAGGCTGAATGTATCACTAGGGCAGAACGCCAGTACGGATATGCGCTCGGCTGACCAATGCCACAGTTGTCTAATTGTTTCCGATCTTCTCTACATAACCGCTGCGTAGAATTGACAAAATTTGAACACGTGAATGGCGGATGGCGGCCGATAAAAGCTGTCGAAATGCTCCAACGAGCCCACTTTGGTGATCTGCTCATATTTCACTGACGAGCCGATTTGTGAATGGATATAAGGCAAGCGTCAATTGTTGAGTCAATGACCGCAGAAAATCGTTCTTGAGAATATTATTTATCTAAATATACGGGAATAGAAGAGCCGTGATAGTAGTTACGATCTCTGTCTGCGATTCCGGAGGGTGTGGGTTCCTATTCGGTCCGGGGCATGCACCTCCTACTTTTGAGTTGTGTGCATTTTAAGAAATTAAATATCACGTGTCTCTAATGGTGAAGGAAAACATTGTGAGAAAACCAGCATACCAGAGATTTTTTTTAATTCACTGCGTGTGTGAAGTCTGCCAATCCGCATTGGGCCAGCGTGGTGGACTAATGGCCTAACCACTCTCATTCTGAGAGGATATTCGAGCTCAGCAGTGAGCCGAATATGAGTTGATAACGAACGAACGGGTATAGATGTATTCTTTTTCGAAAACGGATGGCTTTTTACGAGTAAACCCCATTTACAAATTACAAATGATAATATTTTTTAAACACGTCTCCTTCAGTTTCAAACAAATACGCAACCATTTTATTTCACTTAAAGATTTTTTTACGTCAGTTGGCGTAAAAAAATCTTTAAGTCATAGTTAATCTTTTTACGCTGACTTACTTAGCTAAGCTAACTGAGCTTTACTTTTATACAAAAAAAAAATAGTAAGTAAATCCAAATACTGCAAAATACTGTACATTGTAATGCTAAATACTAAATCTTTTACTAATTCTAAGGTCTTCAACTAAACAAGTTTTCTACAACATTTCTAAGGGCGTTTTAAAAAGCTAATTTTAACAAGTTAATGAATAAAGTCCTAAAATAATTTCAATAATAAACAATTAATTACTTTAAAGCTATAGTTACCAGTTAACGAAATATCAACGTCCAAAAGGGTAAAGTTGAATCAGTATTTTACTGGAACAGTGAATTTTATAAAATGAAAACATTTTAAAGCCAACACTCAAGTGGCAAGCTTCCATTAACATGTCACTGTTAAATTAATGCCCTGTTTGTTTTTCACAACACTTTAATTGAAAACGTTAATTGAATCAAGTGCTGATGTACGTAGTACCTACTAATTAGATGAAATAATGTACCCTTTAATTACTATGCATTAATAAGGACAATAATTTAATTATATTCTCAGTGTGGTTTGACATATTTGTAAAATAGTCATTTATTGCTGGTAATGATGTTGCTGGTAATTATGTTGAATATGGTGCGAGCGAAAGTTCCAGGGTCAAAAAAAGGATCCTAAACATCGCAAAGGGGTTAAAAGATTTAAGAGGTAAATAGCTACCATTCACAACGTAAGAAATAATTTTCAGTCAATTCGCAGAGCAACTTCACGTTTTTTCTTCATAAAAATCACACAAGCGCAGTGTTACAAAGGTGTGTGTTGAAATATGATTGAGCCAAATAATAACACGATTCCTAAAAAAACACTTGTTCTTTTTTTAAATATTTGTCTGTCTGTCTGTATGTCTGCGCTAATCTCTGGAACGGCTAAACCGATTTTGATGCTACTTTTCCAGGATTCATCCAATCCAGGATCCAGGATTTTTGAACAAGAATAAGAAATGTTTATTTGAAATACTCAGTATAAAATTACAATGGTGTTCTGGTCTTAAATAAGTAAGCCCGTGTCTTAAGAGCCAATGACTTCCCTTGGGTACAATAACATAAATGATGTACTTAACAAGAAATATGCAGAACTGAATCACTGAAATGCACGTGGACAAAGTCGCAGGCGTCCTCTATTTTTACCCTGCAACTGCAAGAAGGGTTATGTTTTTCGCACGTATCTTGTATGTGTGTAAGTATGTAATATTTTTATTACCTCATATCTTCCAAATCGCTTAATAGAAAATAAGATATCGTTACATTTGTCTTAATAACCCAAGTGTTCTTAGTTATGCGAGGTAAAAAAAATCTCAACACGACGACTGTGAGACGCTATAGACTCGAGGTAAAAAAGAAATCTATTATTATGATATGGGTATCAAATTCAAAAACTTATCAATAGGATTTCAAATTGGCCATATCAAAAATATCTTACGTTATTTATTAATTACAAAATACGCGAGGTGGATAAGGTGCAGGTAAGCAGGTTAGGCAGTCGGTATTTTTTATTTTTTTAATTATTACCTTGTATAATATAAGTTAGGATATGTTCGATGAGATATTGTAACGGTATCATAAACACGAGTAAACTATAACATAATATCAGTGAGCTGGTACATGCATGTCACGGTGGATGCACCGGCGCCCGCGCACCGGAAGGGCGCGACGTCGCCCCGAGCGGTGACATACCACACGCGCTTTGTTGACCATGTACGACACACGCGAGCAAATATACGATTAACTATTACGTAATTTAATTTAGGATAACAATAAAACCAAAATTAAAAAAACTATATTAATCTCCTAAAAAAATTTTCATAATTTAGATGAAAAATTTCATGTGTCATACTTACTTACCTACATTTTTTTGGAGTACCAATAAAATATGTTACCTGGAGCACTTATTACAATCTGTAACTATGTAATTTTAACAAATTGGTAATCTAAAAAATAATATAAAATTGTCTCCGTGGAATGATAAAATATCTATCTATTAAGGTTATTTAACTTTATAGTAAAAGTTCAAATCTCAAACTAAAACCCATTTTTACAAAAAAAATTAAAAATATTTTTTAAATTTAATTAATAGATTATAGTGTGAGTAGAATACTAATCCAACCAAAAAAAAACCGAATAGGAAAATGCACAAAATTCAATTTGTTTTAGTTAATAGATAGTCGGCACTTTTACTGGTAGCAATAAAAATGTGTTAGCCGTCAACAAGTGTAACACAGTGAGATGTTGCCAACAAACAATCGGTTACTACAAGTGACGTGAAGAGGCAATCGCTGAGCGCTATTTTCTCCTTGAAAGGTAAGTGATTGTTCAATCCTTCAATCAACATTTTACTTAATTGTTTTTTCTGTTAATATTGAAAGCGCCCCTCTACTTTAAGTTGTAGATAAGAGTCACTTAAATTATTAAGCATTATACTTACGTAATTCGAGTTAGAAAAGCCGCAATAGCCCAGTGGGTATAACCTCTGCCATGCACCTCCAACATTTCAGTTGTGTGCATTTTAAGAAATTAATATCACGTGTCTCAAACGGTGAAGGAAAAACATCGTGAGGAAACCTGCCACTAACATACCAAAGAATGTTCTTAATTCTCTGCGTGTGTGAAGTCTGCCAATCCGCAATGGTCCAGCGTGGTGGACTATTGGACTAACCCCTCTCATTCTGAGAGGTGATTCGAGCTCAGCAGTGAGCCGAATATGAGTTGATAATGAATACTTGAATGATCCACTAAAAGTCAAAGACAAGACAAGTCTCCCACTTTATACAACAGGGATGTAGAGCAATATCGAAAACTCGTCGTAGGTGCGTATATCCTGGTCTTTATCACATACCTAACATCAAATTTGATAATCCAACTGTATCCCCGTTACATTAGGTCAGATCAGGCGTAGAACTAACTTATGATGTTCTGAAATGCACAGGATGTACAAACTCCAAGCTGTTATTTAAGTTTTATTTGAAAAAAAATTTTTGTTGGCATGCCGGGTACCGAATTCTGGACCTCATTGTCATAATCTGAAGGAGCGAACTAATGGACCATTGAGGCAATTGCTTTTATAATATTAGTAGGTTAGGGCACATGTGTGTACTCGTAGGAGCTATCCTGACGAATTATTACGAGCACATGTACATTGGAGAAGGATTTTTTATTTTGTATGATCTGCCTACCTTAGTTGTAAATTTTGTACCTACACACACGCCACTGGTATGAAGGTGATTGTTTCGTCCCCACGTTGATGTGAATTAAATTTTTGTTGCGATAATAAATTCAATATATCATCACAGACATTGTGTAAAAGGTGGGCAGGAATTGTCGATATCTAGCTAAGTAATATTTTTTTTACAATAGAAGTTGATTATTTACTAGTAGTTATTTCTTAGTTTACCTATCGAGAAGCAAATCACTGACAATAATATTAATTTATATAATTTATAAATGCTCTTTCCAGTGCTAAAGCAATACGCGGTTTATTTGTTTATTTTTTAATAATTTATATTTATGGATAAAAAAAATATAAATCGGGTTTCTAGAAATTGATATTAGTCCTACTCTAATATCAATTTCTAGAAACCCGAATGTACATAAATTCCAATATAGTGGAAACAATACGTAGTTAGTTTACTAACTTGTCCAGTCTAAACTATAGTTTAAACTGGACACAACAAGAATGTCAATCTGAGGGTATTGTTATATTGTTATAGATAACACTTTATTTGGGGTGAAAAATTGAATTACTATCGGAAAACGCTTTTAGTGGACCGCACACGAAATATTTGAACAAAAAAGAATTATCTAAGCAATTTAGGAGTGAAATTTTGTTACGAAAAATCATCACCCATTCAAGTGTTCACTACGAGTATTATGTAATCTACCATTATCTACCCGTACACTCAACACACTCAATGATAAGGTATGAAACCCCACCAACTTCCTAACACTAAGCAGAGAATTTTTACTGAAATGAAAATTTCAATGGTCTTTTCGCGATCTTTGATTTGATACCTATTTATTATCATTTGATTTGTTCTTTATTTTCATTTATGGGCGCCAATTTGAAATTTATATAGCCTATGTCACTACCACAAACTTAATGACAACTCATATGTCAAAAATCGTCCAGCCGTTTGGGCTGTAGGGCGTGCTAAAGACATGGACATACATATGTTGGAAAAACATGACGCAGGCGAGTAAAAAAGCTCAGTACTTCATTGCCTGACCCAGGACTCGAAAATAGAACCTCGTGATCCGCCCCAAAATAGGCTATTATCAAGATTTTCAAGGCAGTTATATACAAGCTAGCTTTTGATAATACCATCCAAACATTTAAAACTCAATATCCATTTACTTGTACTTCAAGCGCTTTTTAGTTCAGTCGTAAATCTATACAGTAAACCATTATCCTTTTGAGTTTGCGATAATACTCTTTAGAGATAAAACATAAACAAATCAAATTACACAAGCGAGCTCTGAGGACTTGTTATCCATAGTTACTTCGTCAATTTGACTTCTCGGGCTAGTCGATGCTGATCAAAGACGCGTCGCCGCTCGTCCGGAAAATTGCCCGAACCCAATGAATATTATTAAACTCTTCAATAGTTCCACGTACTTTATTCTCGTTAAGAAAACCTTGTGCATTTTCCTAGGAAAACATGCAACTGCCTCTTGTGTTATTAGCAAGCGAATATTATCATGATGCAAATTGCGTTACTGCTCTACATCGAGATAATTGCATGTCAACGTCATAATCATTTCTATAGTGTAGATGGTTGACTCAGCAGACATACTGCCGTCTACGTATACTTATATAATATAAAATATTGTATATTAAATATACGAGAGTATATTTAATATGCAAAATTAAAAAAAATATATTAAACATCTCCGTGTTGTATCTTATCTTACAGAATAGAACTACGAGAACATATAGGTACATGTAAAATATTATTTTAATGCTAATGGAATTTATATAATGAATTACTTAAGGACCTATAGTCAATATTCAATAGTCAATATTCATTTATTTCAATTATACTTAACTTACAAGCACTTTCGAAATGTCAGGTATTAATATTATAAAATATTGGTGATAATAATAATCGAAAACTTAATATTAGATAGTTCCAAACGCGCCTTGGACCGAGAAGAGTCCACAACATACTCAGCCTGGTTTTTTCTTTTTTAGTTCTTCTTTTATAGGTCGCACGACTTCAACTTTTTCAAAAAAGAAAGAATGTGAAAGTTCAATGGAGAAAAGGAGAAAAGAAAAATAATTCCATAATTTATTTTTTAACAAACTTTATTAAATTTAATTTTGCTATCGAAACCTTAAAAATTAATTTAACATAATTATTTTTACGTAATTACACCTACATAGACATTTAAGTGCCGTCAACTCTTTGTAGCGAAGCCGTCTCGTGTAATGAGCTTTTGTTACGTAAATTATTTTCCTAATCGTAAAAGCGAGCTCACGTGGTGAGCGCGAACGGTTGCGCTTAATCCGAGCGGTGTGAGCGACACGCTCCGGCGGCCATATTTAGAGATATGTGACGATCCAGCGGATGCCCAGTGAACCGAGAGAGGATGTGAGTTATTAAGTGGTACACTTTCAGGTGATCTCTCGAGTGAGAGAATCGCGCCGGGCGCCGGCCGACCCGCTTCCCATTGGCAATCGTGGCTGTACAAAATGGCAGGCTTTCATTAAATTAACAATATAAAGTCTGTATTTTCCATTAATTAATATCATTTTACACTGTTATCAAACACAGATTCGTGAATATATTCAATACTAGCGGACGAACGCGACTTCGTCCCCGTGGGATTAAGTTTTTCATAAATGCCTCGGGAATCATGGATTTTTTTCGGGATAAAAAGTAGCCTATGTATTAATCCAGGCCATAATATATCTTAATACCAAATTTCAGCTAATTCGTTTCAGTAGTAGTAGTAGTAACAAACATTCATATCATCAAAATCATCAATTTTTGCAAATCTCGGGATTGGAAAAACCATGGATTTTTCGGGATAAAAAGTAGCCTATGTGTTGATCCAGAGTAAAATCTATATCTATTCCAAATTTCAGCCAAATCGCTTAAGAAATAGCGGCGTTAAAGAGTAACAAACATTCAAACATACATCCAAACATCCATACAAACTTTTGCGTTTATAATATTAGTAGGATGAATAGCAAAAAGCCTAGTTTTAAAATATTTATATTTTGCAGATGTAATTTTAATAACATAAAACCTTTACCTTTAACCTGTGTTAGGGTAGCAAACTTATTCAAACGTTTTGATTATTTTAACACCAATGATTTATACTAGGTTATCTGATTAATATTGTAATATAAAGACTACTTTTATTAATTAACATTGACATAAAAATTTCAGTATATAGTGTCAAAGTTTTTAAGTGTCTAAGTTTTATAAAGTTTTAGATTACAACTATAGATTTATAGTAAAGAAGATTAAAAGAAAGAAAATTAAATAATAATAATAATAATTAAAAGTTTTCACAAATACCACTTTTGTAAAAATACTGCCACAAACCCCTAACAAAAGTACACATATTGATCGACAAACTAAAAATCGAACTGAATGCATCTTTTTTTTAAACAGGTTAATATGTTTTCCTCTTCCAACCTTGCTCTATAGTCTTTTTGTTGGAGAACAAACTGCGGTGTCGGAATTGCAGCGCACAGTTCATAAATTCCAATCACTGGTTGTTTCTCGTTTACCTTCTATTATAAACACTATGAAACATGGTTATGAAAGCGTTTTTAAACGAATTCCGAAATAGAGAACGTTCTCAATACGACTTTATTAAAGTGTATCTGTGCATCCAACTTTGGTACAAGTAGATATACTGTGCTTTAATGCGAGTATGTAAATTCCTTAGAGAGTTAACTTGCAAAGGATAGTTATATATTTAGTAACTTTTAATTGGAGGCAAAGATTGAGTGATTTCTTTTTTACGATTCCTCAAGGTATCATTACAAGCTACTACGTATAACGTCGTAACTTTTGTAAGTTAATCAAAGTGGTATTAAAAGTAAATTTTAATAAAATGTTTCTTAGTGAATCTTCTGGAGGTCATAAACGAGCGGACTCCCCTGATATTCACTTCTCTTTTTAAAACTTGGCAACGAATGGACTTTAATGTAATGAGCACTGGGTCAATTAATTTTTTTTTTTCACATACACTTCGAGCTACATACATTAAATTTGGGACAGTCATTTGGCTTTAATACGTCACACAAATCCAAGTTCAGCCTAAGACTAGATATCTTATAGATTACTTACTAAATTTAAAAATCCCCCCGACATCTAGAATTTAGCTAAATTATTCTTGCAGTCATAATAGAAAAACGTCGAATCACGACGCCGAAAGTTGATCACCAGTTTCCTCTCAGAATGATAGGCTAGGCCTTAGTCCACCACGATAGCCAAATGCGGATTGACAGACTTCACACACATAGAGAATTGAGAAAATTATCACGTATGCAGGTTTCCTCACGATGTTTTTCCTTCACCGTATGAGACACGGTATATTTAATTTCTTAAAATGCACCTAACTGAAAAGTAGGAAGTGTATGATCCCCGGACTGAATTCGAACCTACGTCCTCCGAATCGAAGGCAGAGGTCTCACGTCTCTCTAGGTATGAATAATTTTAAAATATTTGCCTTATCCACGAGGGCGGTATGCAATAGAGCATGCGGCAATGTCGACATTGGAGTCCCGCGCGGCTCATTCATTCGAATCACCCTCTGATGTTACTCATACCATATCAAACGTTTAGAAAGCATTACACCGTTTATCTGCTTAACGTGATTATGATCATCGCTTGCTTGTTTTGACAATAATTTGCAGGTATTTTTTTTGTAGTAGACTCATCATCAACAACCCATATTCGGGTTGTTGATGTTGAGTCTTGAGCACGGATGTCAGAGTGAGAGAGGTTAAGCTAATAACTCACCATGCTAGCCCAATACGGATTGGCAGACTTCACACACGTGTTTGTTTGTGTTTCACATGTTTTTTCTTCAACGTTTGAGACACATGATATTTAATTCTTAAAATGCACATAACTGAAACGATGGAGATACATGCCCTAGACCATTTTCGAACATACGCCCTCCGAATCCTTTTTATATATTAACCCGAGCTACAGACCTGCAGTTTTTGCTGCCTATTAACTGAACAGTTGTGTGTATTGTTCGCTAGTTTGAACTGTATATTTTTTTCTAATAATTTTAATGTTGCGATTAGATAATACTGTACAGTTAAAACTAAAGGTCTATAGCATCCCTAAGATAATCTGTTCTAGATTTTCTTACATAAATTACAATGAAATATGTAGACCGAATATGGAGTTTCACAATTCAGTGCAAACCTAATCTATAGGTACAGAAGATTCAAATAGAAAGGCTCGTGTTTATGTATTAACAGTAACAACAGTAAGATCATACATAATAAATTAATAATATCATCATTATTGATACCACCACCACCTTAATCATCGTCATCATCAAGACCATTATAAACAACATTGCCAACATCAAATGATGTACATCAATTTCTTTAAATAGTCCTTAATACAGTTTTTTTCAAGTCATCTACATCCATCGACACTTTGCAATCCTTTTGATATCGTTGGTTTGATATCTAGGATATAGTCAGTAAGGACAATCGCAAAAATGCGCTATATAGTAATTTAATAGACATGTCTGATGATTCAAAGTAATGGAAAAAATATCAAACTAATGAAAAAGCAGTCGTTACACTAATTGAATGTTTTAAGCACCCGATCATAGTGGGCGACCTCGTGAAAACTAATTACCCACAACGCATCACAAAGCTTATGTGATGTATCGGAGGCTGCAACGGAACCGGGCTTCATTGGCCTCAGTAAATCAATATCCGGTGGGCGCGTCTGTCAAGCTTTTGCCTCCATTTGAATAAAACTCTAACTATGTTTCGCTACAAGACTCGAGTTGTGCCTGAATAGTTTACCATGTGAAACCACGCAGCTCTAAATGTCAAAACCTTTAAACTAACACTACACACTATTGATATATATATTTTTTTTATTCTTTACAAGTTAGCCCTTGACTACAATCTCACTACAAAGGTAACTAGCCACGGCGGAAGCCTCCCACCAGCCAGACCTGGAGCAAAATCTTAATCGGCCCAGCCGGGGATCGAACCCAGGACCTCCGTCTTGTAAATCCACCGCGCATACCACTGCGCCACGGAGGCCGTCAAAAAAATATGAAAAAATCTATACTTAATATTATAAAGTTGAAGAGTTTGTTTGCTTGAACGCGCTAATCTCAGGAGCTACTGGTCCAATTTGAAAAATTCTTTCAGTGTTAGATAGCCCATTTATTGAGGAAGGCTATAGGCTATATATTATTACCGTATTCCTACGGGAACGGGAACCACGCGGCGTCAGGTAGTACTTTATATTCCTATTACATGGACGTTTAGTTATAGTTCAATTAAAAAATTAAAAATATATCTACAATATTCGAGAACTATGTAAGCCTACATACCTTGGATATACATTCTCTATTTAATTAAAAAGATTTTTTGAACTTAGTAAATAAAATAAAATACGACTAATTAATCGAAGATGTTAGAAAAATATGAATCATTTTATAAAATTTGTTACCGAATGCATAAATTAAGATCCAAATCACAAATCCAAAATAGTAGTTTAAGTGAAGCAGAAAATTTCATACTTTACAGCTTCTATAGAGATGTAGTCGTATAAAGTAAATCGTAGAACACTATTGAAGCTATCAAAAATACAAATCTATCTTGCAACAATAATGTCTATATTACTAAAATGAATGACTAATAAGCATCATTAATAAAGCAGAATAATATAAGATTTAATGAACATTAAAAAATCACGTATGCGAAACATATTTTCTAAACCTGAGAGGTTTGCAGAAACACTTAAAGCGAGGTCGAAAGTCTATCAACAGGCGAGTAGCATGGGTGCAGACAGTACGGTCTTCGTGCCTCGTTTACTATAATTGCACCTTTAGAAAATAATTGAGAGAAGAGAAAAACCCATTCGAAATTAATTCAATTAAAACTATAGTCTCAAACGAATAACCTTATTTTAAAGTTGGTTTGGTCGTTTCTATTGAAATGGATATTATTTCAATCGAGTCCATTAGAAGACTTTCCGAGCAGGGTTTCCTTTTTACGAAAAACTATATTATTCAGGTCAAAGCAAAGTTTGTTCATCCACGTTTTGTTATTTATTAATGTACCTAATCTTACTTACATTTTATATTATAATTCCAAAAGCATAGTTATTATATTTATAATGATTTGATTTTATCTTTATTGTTAAATAGTACACTTTGTACGATCGATAACGTTAACATAAAAGCATTGTTTATTTATTAATGTGTTTTTTACTATTGTTTAACATAGTTTAAATTGTTAAGAGGACTATGCAGCCATAAAAAATAACATGGATTCTGTCGAACATTTAGGCGCGTTCACGCTCATCCAATGTGCGCGTTTGGCAAAAGGCGCATCTATAAACCACTGTTACGCATATGTATAGTATAAACTGCAGCAAGTAGGTACCTTGGCTAGAGTTACCCCAAAATATTGTGACGAAATAGAAGTGATAACAGTTCAACAGAAAACAATTTAAAAAATAATTGATGTCACAAATTATAGTTCGTGACTAAACTATACCTGGAAATAAATATAGTCGTATAATATTATAAAATTTATATTACATATAAGAAGATTAGATATAAAATTTTAAAATTAGGTATAGATCTGTAATAAAAGTCATGTTTAAAAATAAGTGAGACATAGCTGGGCATTTAGCAAATGCAAACATTGTATATGTCACAGCCATCGAGTTGAATTGCCCAGCTAATAGAACCTATTGCTTTCATCAAACGCCGGCATACAATGAAATGTGTAGACCCAGAGTGAATTGAACTAGAACCACTCAACGTTTAACAACCTGGTTGGTTCAACCCGATGGATTTACGACACCAATTATGTCATCAATGATGTGCAGCTAGTTCTATATTAGAACGAGTATATATACAAAGCTGCTCTAATAGGATCTTACCATATTTGACTAGGCAGGGAAAACAACACGAGCAGAGAACGGGGAGTGTTGATCGATCATCAAGGAATTCCTTAACCCTATATACTGTAGTCAGAAGTTCTGGACTCTGCTCGGAGTTTTTCTCTCTACCACGTGATGGACTCGGCACCCGCACGGTGAATCCATGGAATGCTACGATATTCGTCTCTCTTATAGAGCGTGGCGACGCATGATGTGGTGATACATCGCTATGCCAACAGTCGGTTAAGACGAAGAAAAGAGTCGAATTAGATGTAAAACATCTAATTTCACATCAATCAAAAACGAAATACGTCTCATGTAAATTAAAAGCAAGTTTAGACAAACACAAATGTTTAAGCCGTCGTGAAATGTGACTAATTTAGTGGGAGCTTGACTAGCACGGAGTACAGCACGGAGTAAAGCGCAGTGGGTCGTCAAAACGGGGCCGAACACGGCCGGAAGCGCCGTTAAAGGCATTATTATCCGGACGGTCGCCCTGCAAATAAATCGTCTGCCGGTGCCGAGCGGCCGCTCTTTCGATTATCCTCAAATCTTCATTACACCGACATATGCTCGGGCCTTATACCCCTCGCGGGGCGTTTTATTTTCTATGTTCGTTTATGAGACGATTATCAGACTTATAAATGTTCAATTCCTAATTGTTATTATTATTTATATAAGGTAATTTACTACATCATCATTATTATCAGCTTAGACCTTAAGACCTTAGATATTAAAAGAGAGGGGATGGGATATATTAGGAGTAGGACTAATGGGTTACTTAACTGTAAATATAGAGAATGACTGCCTTACCTTACCTTACTTTATCAGCCGATAGACGTCTACTGCTGGACATAGGCCTCTTGCATGGACCGCCAACATTCAGCGGCTCCCTGCAACCCGCTTGATATCCTCGGTCCACCTAGTGGGGGGTCGACCAACACTGCGCTCTTCGGTGCAGAGTCGCTATTCCAGCACCTTCGGACTTCAACGTTCATCGGCTCTTCGAACTATGTGGCCTGCCCATGCACCAATTTTTTATTAAACATTCCTTGAATTTCCAACTGTTTAAGAAATTTTAAATTTTGGATTGATTCTATTCGGCGCGTCTCAACATTACTCATAGGTATATGCAGTGGCGTGCATAAGGTTGTCGATCAGAGTATGCACTAGTAAGAAAAAATTCCCAAACTGGGAATATCTTCATTTAATAAGCATTAAAAAAACAACTCTTACGGTATGCAGTACTTTTGAGCATGTATGAAGTGTACGCCGCTGGGTATATGCGACCATCTTTTTGGCAAGCCGATGCTAAATATATGTTATCCGGACATCACAGACCTATTGTTAAGTTCTCAGAGCAACAGCGAGACTCATTCTATACCGATATACTTAAAGTCCCATCCATTCTTTGGTGAAGACACACATGGACAAAGTGCAAGCTAAATATAGTTTTGAAAAATATTTCAAAGGTTTAAAATCCCGCGAGGCTCGTTTGATGTCTTTTAGTCTGGTCAACCAACACCTATTGTCACCTTTATTAAAACTCCAAGTACTTATCTATACTAATATTATAAATATGAAAAATTTGATTATATGTTTTTTTCTTGGCATTGAATAGGCTCCGAAACTACTAAACCGATTTAAAAATTTCTGACACTGTTGGGAAGCTACACTATCTCCAAGTGCAGGGCTATATTTTATCCCCGTATTCCTACGGGAACGGGAACCACGCAGGTGAAACAACGCCGCGTCTGCTAGTTATAAATAATTTATCTACCTCGTTGGTCCAGTAGTTAACCTATGTGGCTTCGGATCACTAGGTCCTGGATTCAAGTGCTACGTTGAGCTGTGAAATACTGAGCTATTCTTTCTTCGAAAAAAATTTAAAGAAATTCACAGCCCGGATTTTTTTAAAGAACATTTGTCAAAATTCCCAATCCCCTTCAACTTGTCGAAAAACTGTGTTAGTAGTGGGTATGACAAAAGTCCAGCGGAAATTGAACCACGATCTCTTGGTAATAAGTCCAGCCCCCACACCATTGAGAAGAAGAAGAAAAAGAAATACTTTATTGCACACAATATGAAGCAAATTGATAATTAAAAAAAAAAATTTAAAAAATAAAAATCTGGACGCAAAGGCTATTATTGCTAAAAGCAAACTCTAACAGGCTGATGACAGGATTGACAGGACAGGGCAGAAGAAGGAGCGTTAAGCTATTAAGTAATCACCCTTAATATCTCAACGCTCTTTCTCCTATAGGTTAAAGAAAAAAGGTCCATAGGTTGAGCTATTAAGAAGACGGTGGTGTTAGAACTCGTGCACATTAAGCCGTCGGTCTCGGTAATTTTCATTACTATCTGATAGTGATCGTAAAAGAGTTAACATTATCATCATAATATGCCCGCTACCCCGCATTGGAAAAGCGTGGTGGATCTAACCTCTCTCCACTAAGAAGCAAAGCTTGGCCCCGTAGCGGGCCCTTATATAGGCTGATAACAACGACAATGATTATTAATAAATTACCATATTTGCCCTCGCCACATATGGACCTTCACATATAGGTACTGTTGCAGCAATACATCAAAACCACACTTGTCGTATTACGAACAGCGAACACGTAATAAGGAGATCCATTTGGTCTTCAAAAACTTCCTCAGTTAATATCGGTTTCACATTGCGATTTCAAGAAATTCCGCCAATACACTCGGCATGAGCAACTCCGGTAACAAACTTTTAATGAAACATCAATAGTTTATCGAAATGTACGGTTTTACTCGTTTGAAAAGTAAGGATAACATGTTTTTTTGATGGGAGAAAGTTTTCAAACATGATTTATAGTACTATCTTCTAAATTTTTCTTCTAATTTTACCTTCAACTGTTATTTATGCATTTGCATTCCAGGCGTATAACAGCGCTTTACTCAATTTCAGATTTCGACCAAATAATGTTAAACTTAATTACGAAATCCTTGTTATATTTGATTACTTGTTACAAAACTTATATTTAAACTCTCGTAATATGAAGTATATACTTTACAAGCAAAGTACCAATCAACAACGCACCAACGACTTGGACTCGTAAGTTGCTCAACCAGAAAAATATATTCTTAGGCCACACCACTCTTTCTCTTCATTTCCTAATAATATAATTAACTAATTAATTAGACTGTTATAATCGTGCATCTTCACCATAATTATTGCTCATCATTAATAAATAGAAAACGGTGAATTTAAATTTGTAAAATTGCTAATAAACATTCCGAAATAAACTATACTAAAATTAGGATTATTTTTCGACAGTTATTAAATATTAAGCATGTCAGTTCGCCGCAACAGTTTGAAAGTTAGCTAATAACTGAGTTATACACGACAGGCGCGTCAATAAACATGACAAAATAGGCCCATAATAAATATGGAATAGGGTTTCCAATCAAGTCTACTTCGCGGCCCCCTGCCTGCGTCCGCCCCACTAGGTGAGTGCCACAGACTTTAGAAAGACTTAGACATGTTTTACACGTAATATACGATTTAATTTCAAAAAAGCGGGAGCATTTAAACAAATCTTCAGGGCAGTTTCTCTGGTATATTGCAGATGTAATTAACACCACATCTCTAATGCGGTCTGCAGACTTAAATCCAGATTTATGTCCAGTTCTGGGATTCGTAGAGAAAAATGGTAAAGACCTAATGGATAGTATGCACAAGTTTTAACGCTGTTTTTAACGAAATTCTCTAGGCCATGCCAATTTGACTTTCTATTTCTGGTTTACAGGAGCCATTATATATGATTGTATAACAAATCTTTCAAAACAAAGAATTTAAGAAAGGCCTGTAGCCATGTGGCACGTCGATTCTCTTTCTACAATCGTATATACTTCGCAATAAATGTATGAGAATGACATTCTTTATCGACAAGTCACGTGATCCAGTTATCGATAGGATCTGTCTTTCCTAAACATTATTTTAGGTTTCAATGCTTTAGCATTTGTAGAAAGAGGATCAACGTGCCACATTCATGCTATGTATAGATACCACCGAAATATACTCGTATCAGATAGACCTGTACAAACTAGCGCTCGGCTGTAATTTCGCTTAATGGCATGCGAAGATGGAACGCGCTTGCCAAGAAGGCGCCTATTCACTTTTGACTTGATGGTAAATAATACATAGAAATGGTGGCTAAAACGGAAGCTGTACTTTAGCTTAGCGCGTTAAATCAGTATATTAGCAATATAAATAAAAATAAGGGTTCCATTTTTGTACAAACATAAGTTCGGAACCCTTAAAACCGGGTACTTCTAATAGAGTTTGAGTACATCGCGCGGGGGCGGTTAGTCCCGACGACCGGTGCCTTGCCCGCATAATATAGACAACGCAGGCGACGCCTTCGGGACAAATTTTTAAATTGCCTGAGCCCTGTAGACGTATACGCGCTCATTGCTACTAATCTTTAATTTGCAGTATGCAATGCTTCTTCCATGCATATAAAATAACAAGTTAATAGCGTTGTATGGGAAATATTGTAAAAAAAACTTCCTCGTACCAAATTTAGATAGCATAATGTGGGTCTTAGAATTTAATTTATGTAGTGTTTAATTTTATAATTTGTCTAATATGCAATAGCTAAAACTTTTGAGAAAATAAAAACAGTCACTAATTACATTACGTTGGGATTTGAGTAGTTATGCTGAACTTAGAAAATGCTACGATAAAATGTTTATTACTTGAAGTAATATTAGAAGTATTGTGTTGTGATTGACATTGGTAAAGCCCTTTTGGAAGTCACGGCAAATATTTAATGGCATCTCAGTAATAATTAATGTTGTTTATAATAAATAATCAGCAGTTTCCTAATAGTAGGAATTTGTATCTGGGTAAATTATTACCTGTTACTGTGTGGATAAGCAACATTTTGGTGTACTTGTTACAATCGACAAACGTCGCGTCTCCTCGGTATCACTATCATCATCATCATGTCAGTCGATGGACGTCCACTGCAGGTGCAGGGCAGGACATAGGCCTTTTGTAGGGACTTCCAAAAATCACGATACTGAGCCATCTGCATCCAGCGAATACCTGCGACTCGCTTGATTTCGTCAGTCCACGGGGGGGGGGGGGGGGGGAGTCGACCAACACTACATTTTATATGGTATCACTATACTCGTACATATTTAAAAATTCATTTCTGCAGTGCTGACGTCTTTTACGTTACATACACAATCGCGTTAGCTGTTTGTAACCATCCAAAGCCAAACGTTTCACGAAAATAAAACATCTATACCTAACACTCAATAAGTTTGCAACGTAAAACGTAGATATTTCTCCGTGATTGTTTACAAACAAGTCTCGAACTATCCCCGAGCAGCACAATATTTATTCACACAAATATATTTGAATCCATATTTACATAATTCAGCCGACCGCCACCGCCGGAATGATTCCGCGCTAGTTCTGTTATAGACTAAATGAACATATCCCAAGATCCCGCTTACAAATTGAGCCACGTTTGCGTACTATTCTATAAGCATTCGAAATTCCATACGCTTAATTAATAAAGCATAATATCAATAAAAGTCTGGCATTTTCCGCTTTTTCCACAGAGGCCTAAAACTAACATGAAACTGAATCTGGTTTGAGATGTAATTTAAGTACCTTTACTACTTTATCTTTAATAAAAAACTGTTTAAAGTTGCCTTGATACGATAGATTAGGTACGTGAGCGTTTTCCGTATGGAATCCAAAAATACGTATGTAAACTATTATACACGCACTATTATACACGCACTGTTCGAAGACAAAAGTCTTCGAACAGTGCGTGTTGCCAGTGATGACCTATGGTTCCGAGACTTGGTCGCTAACTATGGGCCTCATAAGAAGGCTTAGAGTCACACAGAGGGCGATGGAACGAGCTATGTTAGGAGTATCTCTGCGTGATCGAATCAGAAATGAGGAGATCCGCAGAAGAACCAAAGTCACCGACATAGCTCAACGAGTTGCGAAGCTGAAGTGGCAATGGGCGGGGCACATAGTTCGAAGAGCCGATGGACGTTGGGGTCCCAAAGTGCTGGAATGGCGACCCCGCACTAGTAAGCGCAGTGTTGGCCGACCCCCCACCAGGTGGACTGACGACATCAAGCGAGTCGCAGGGATTCGCTGGATGCAGGCGGCTCAGTATCGTGATGTTTGGAAGTCCCTACAAAAGGCCTATGTCCTGCAGTGGACGTCCATCGGCTGATATGATGATGATGATGATGAAACTATTATAACAAATTTTACAATACAATACACCAAACAGTGTAATAATAAATCATTATAATATTAACTAACGGATTAAAGTTGAGAGGAATTCAGAGAATAGGTGCTTTCGTACCCATTGGGACGTCGGGCCGAATGGAGCGCGCATACTAATTCGTGGTCGTTCGAGGCACATTCAAATAGCAAGCAAGCCTGGCTTACCGTGGATATGTGAGACGGGGCCCAAGATTTAGTTTACAACTTAGATTACGAGTTGCCGGCGCCACTGGTGGTCAAGAATTAAACAAGTAATCTAATGGCCCACACGTACGACCACCGAAAGGCCCCCCGAACAATCTATTTGAAGGGATTTCAATTACACACAATACGTATTTTGCGGTGCACGTAATCAAAGGGGATTACGGAGCTGTTTCAATTTGTTTTAATGTTAAAATAAAATTTAACGGCCGCAATATATTCATTGGCATATTTTGTATCCCCAAATGGATCGCTACGTTTATCAGAAGCTGGCTGTCGCCCCGCGGTTTCACCCGCGTATTTCCCGTTCCCGAGATTATCACCATGTGAAATGTTGAGTCAACTATTGATGTTCCGATAGTTGTTTCAGTCAATGGTCTTATAGCGAAAAGCTTCGACCAACACCATAAAAAGCTTTCGCTTAACTGTTGGATCAAGAGTCGGATACAACAGGCAGTGATTCTTGAGACGGCGTGTATTGTGAAGAGGTTCCTCACTCTGGAGCCCTGACCACCGGTTGCTTGGGCACTCAAATGTCCCGCAGCGGGAGGGTTGATTTTTTTTTATAAATTTTTAATAGAGTTTTGTATTTTATATTTATATTGACATCGTTAAAAATTTAAAAAAAAGGACTATTAAATAAATGAGAGAAAAAAAAACAGGGATAAAAAGGAATAACTTAAGATAAGATACTCGCTTATAACGGAATTTAGTGGTAAAATATTTTTCTAAATTGGTTCTGAGAGATCATTCCTACAACACTACAAACTTTACCTCTTTATAATGTTAGTATAGATAAGTTTTATTTCGAAAGCGTTATAATTGTGTTCCTGGAATCCAGAGAAGACAAAAAATCCACATCCGGCTAATAAACAAAATCCTGTCCCAGGAATAAATTTGCTCTTTAATCCTGTCCGACTCCTATACAAGAGATTTGAATTGTAAATTAGGCATTTTATAATTTCACAAATTCACCTTTCCTTTTTCATTACTAGAATCTCAGAGAAATGAATATAGATAAACAGGTTTCGTAAAAAGTAATAATCCTTTGAATCTTACAGCCTTATGATTACAATTTATTTTGTCGAAATTACTAAGGTAGGGTAGTTTTACAGTTAAAATACTAGAGTGAATTTGAAGTTTATCCACTCATCTATGATTTAAAATAAGTAATAGCCCAGTTGTTATGACCTCTGCCTTCGATTAGGAGGACATAGGATCGAATACAGCCCAGGGCATGCACCTGAAACTTTTCAATTATGTGCATTTTATAAGAAATTAAATATCACGTGGTGAAGGAAAAACATCACGAGGAAACTAGAATACGTCTGAGAATTTTCTTATTTCTTTGCGTGTAAAGTCTGCCAATCTATATTGAGTCTGCATGGTGAACCATTACTACTAACCAGCCTAACTAACCTAACCCCTATCATTCTGAGAGGAGACTCGTCCTCAAAACGAATAAAAATGAACAATTAATTTGTTAATAAATATTTTAAACCGACTTCAAAAAAAGAGGAGATTCTCAATTCGACGAGTATGTTTTTTTTTTAATGTTTGTTATCTCATAACTTCGTAATTTATTAACCAATTTGAAGATTTTCTTCTTGTTTGAAAGAGTATATTCCCAGATTTAATTTTCATGGAAAATTTCCATTTAAATTTCATGAAAATCGGTTCAGTATTTTTATGTTAAAATCAAAATAATGGAAAGACGTATTTATATATATATATAGTTTGGGCAGAAAAACTCAATTATTACAAGTTTTGACGCCCAAACAAACATATACGCTGTGTTAAAATACCGTTAAGCCCCATATTACCTAAGTTTTCTTACTAAAATTAATTTATCTAAGTTTAAATTAATGTCGTAACTTTAACAATAATTTAAGTCGGACTAAATAATTATTAAAATCGACCTATCTATTCTGTTATCGACCTGATGTTACAAAAATTTACTATCGTAGTTAATTTGCTTTACAACTGGGATGGTATACGATTCAATTCTCAGCTTTTGATAAGCTTCAGTCAGAGTTGAAAGTTGTATATGTTGTTGTATGTTGTGTATGTTTTAACCATTTAAACCGCATAAAATTCAGTAATTTCGGCTAAAAGCACTGTTCCCTCTAGATTAGCACCTTAACATTTTGGATTACAAGGTACGATCATAATTAAGCAACTTGTCATTGAAATTAAAGTAAAAATATAAAATCTTTGGTTTCGAGTTTTTTGCTTCACCAAAAATATAAATAATCATTAAATCTATATATTTTACCATTCTACGTATGCTATTCGTGTAGCAGTAGTGACTATTCTATTCGTAGCACTCATCCATTTGAAACACTATAAAGTTAAGTAGTCATAAAAGAATCGTAGCGGAGAGCTCGTAGATTGAGTGAGAAAGCTGTACCTGTTGCGCGAGCCGCCGCGGCCTACATCCCGTGCGCGGAAGCTTACAGCTCACTTATTTTCTTTTTGTATGCATTTACGTTTCAGATTAAAAGATCCCATCGCCACCCCTAGCGCTCGGCGTCGCTCGGCTGAAATCGGAAGGCTTCGCTACAGTCGGCGCATCCCTATTGGTCGAGTGGAAATGGGGTGAGTGATGACGCGCTCGAGGGAAGTTTTCGCGGTGGAAAATCAGTTGTGGTCGCGGGGTTGAACAGAGCGGCCGTGTGCCAGCCGCCGCTTCCGACCCGCTCGTCGCCGTCGTTGCTCGTCGCCTCGAGGGTAAGTGAACATTTTATTTGATTAAAAAGCAATTTCTTGGGCGAAGTCGTGAATTTACCGGCCGCAAACACCGAGGATATCACGTCTGTACGACTCCAATCGACGCTGTGCTGCGAAGAACTCGTATTGCAAATTGTCTACCACATCGCGGAGTTGAAGAAATCGGGAAGTATTTTATTTATGTTAAGCACTTCCGGCGCGTGCCACGTGACATCTTGCAGTTTCAGCGTAACTTCCAAAGTATTTTACGGTACGTATTTAATATAATTGTTTCTGAAATCCAGAATTATTTAAATAATAAAGGAATATTTTGATTTTTACAAACTTAATATCGTTATCATTTTTCAAAATAGATAGCTTCCGTTGCAAGAGACTGAAGGAGAGCTTTTTAGGGACCTACTTGAATTGTACCGTTTTTTAAACAATTTGTAAAATTCAAATGGAGAAATAAATTCATTAACTAAGCACCGCATAGTTCGGAATAAATATATATTCCCTTCTTATTAATACAAGATGAAAGCTAACACAAATTCACATATAACTCAAATTCATTGAGCCATGAAGATGTAAAACACACTCACTAACTTTCGCATTAGTGTGATTGACACATGGAATATTTTATTCGCGGCTTACGTACCTACACATATATGTAACTGCCAATGTACTGAAAATAATTTTGGATTTTTATTCATTACTTTATAGTACAATAAAATGTAAACTATAAACAAAACTTTTGAATTACTAAAGCGTTTTTATTATTGTAAGCGCTTTTCTTGCGCTAATTCATAGACACTACGCAAGTGCAGTGTGTTAATTTGTGTATGCGTCAGGTTTAAATATTATGCTAATTATTGAGATATATTACTTAAGGGAGCCGCTGGATGCTGGCGGCTCGAGACCGTTTTGTTTAGAAGTCCTTGCAAGAGGCCTATGTCCGATAGTAGACATTAATTACTCTTAATTACTTAGTTAGCATTTTCGTAAAAATATATTGATACAATTTAGTCAAACTATATAATTACAAAACTTCATATTTTAAATAAACACGATGCTACTTAGTATTTAAAAATACTTAGGTACTTATAATCTACCCATTATTCTTGTTTTTAATTATGAAGTAATTCGCAATATTAAAAATCAATACCTAAATCAATTATGAATACCGTCATCAAATAAGCCGTTGGATGTCCAAAAATGGGCATAGATATTTGTAGAAACTTCCATGCAACCCGTTGAATGTACAGTGAGGGGTCGACCAACATTGAACGTTTGGGTGCGGGGTCGCATTCCAACACTTTAGGCTCTAACATTTAGCGGTTCTTCGAACTATGACGCGCACTTTACCACTTCATTGCAACTCATTCAGTTATGCTGTTAATTTGGGTCTCGTCAATTTTTCTTCATAGTTGACATATGTCTGCCCAATCGAAACTCTCCATATTTTGAATGACTCCTTCCTCATAAAACCCGTAGCTAGTAACTAGTAGATTCATATATTTAGGTAACTATTTTATTGTCGACTGGCAGATGCCCGCGACTTCGTCGCGTTCGTTGAACGATTTTTATTCAATCCTTTAGGGGTAGAATTTTGAAAAACCTTGTATTACATTATTTTTCTGGTAAATGGTAATAGTAGAAGTTTTTACTATCCTACAAGTATATCCTTCTTCGTATAATGGTCTAAAATCGTGCTAAGTTTCATTTGATTTTATTCCGTAGTTTTCGCGTGATGCCCGGTCAACGAAAAACACGGACAGTCTGACAAACAGACAAAAAAAAATAAGTTTGGCTTCAGTATCGATTATAAAATGCCCTCCAACTAAAAAATCCAAACTGGGAATCGAACCCAGGTCCTGTTGGTTGAGAACCACAGCACTACCAACTGCGCCAGAAAGGTCATCGAAAATCTTTATCAACGACAGTTAAAAAGGCGTGTATTTCAAAACTATAACGTTTCCTGGAATAATATCGTAAAAGCTTATGGGCGAGATGCTTAGTTTCTAATCAGATAAAAGTTAGGTAATAACCCGGCGCAACTAAATGAACGCCGTATTTACACAAGAGCGTTGGATTTGTGGGGGAATTTTCCTATCTGTGGCTATTAGAATTGCCACTAAATCTACTATTTCTTCAGCAACTTTTCATCCTACTTCCTATTCTATCCTACTAATGTTATAAACGCGAAAGTTTGTATGGATGTTTGGGTGTATGTTTAGATGTTTGTTACTCTTTAACACCGCTACTACTGAAACGATTTGGCTGAAATTTGGGATGGAAGTAGATTTTACATAGGCTACTTTTTATCCTGAAATAAATCCATGGTTTCCCGACATTTGCGAAAACTGATGATTTTGATAATATGAATGTTTGTTACTCTTTCACGCCTCGACTACTGAACCGAATTAGCTGAAATTTGGTATTGAGAAATATTATAGCCTGGATTAACATATCTTTTTATCCCGGAAAAATCCATGGTTCCCGAAGGATTTGTTAAAAACTAAATTCCACGCGGACGAAGTCCGGGCATCCGCTAGTCAGATATAAAATAAAAACCTCTTGTTGAATATAAAGAACTATTGCACTCGTCTGCGACAAAATCGAACAACTGGTTAATTAATACGACTTTTAGCTGTTTTCTTTAGAGTTTTTTTTTACATACATTTTCTTATTTTATATGACATCAGATTTACGTTTAATTTTCAATCGATGGTACCCATCTACTAATTAAACTGTTCACCATAGGGCGGTCATAAAATTATATTATGCGTGCTAAAATTATAATATGCAATGTAGTAACTAACGTCATACTTTAGTTAAAGGAAAACGTAATAAAGTAATTTGCATAACTTTAAAAGGAAGCAGTGGCAATCTGTCTTATTTTCCTCTACTACGTGTTTATAGATACAATATAAAGGAATTTTATTCAAGCATTTTCGTAAAAAATATCAATGTCGTTTTATACAAGTCTGTAAATTAAATTAACAAGTCTGTAAATTAATATTAACATTAATTAAATTAACATTTTTTTTATTATTATTTATAATTAATTAAATAAATAAATAAATACTAATATTTTTTTTATAATGAATTAAATAAATAATAAAATAATTCATTAATGCATTAATTCATTAAATATGAAATTAAATTAGTGGACTTTGTGACGTGGTTGAAGGACTAGACCTGAAGAAATACCTTAGGAGTGTGAAATTTGAATGAATAAAATATGTAAAAATTAAATTACCTGATTTGTAATACTACGTTATCTGGTCATGAAATTCAACTACAAATGTAATTTAAGGATCGTTAATATTTAACTAGCGAAGATAATTTTTAAAAGTAAAACGCATTAATTGCACAGTACGTTGTAATAATTTAGTAAAAAAAGGTATAACAAACAACAAATAGTTCATAACGATGGACCTACAAACCGTACATCATTACTAACCCGTAAAATTCAACTAAAAGACTTCATCAACAGTGATTGCGGCTACAAAACTTTAAGCACCGACATTATGTTTGAAGCACAAGACCGGACATAACATAATGTTATGACAAAGGGAAATGCCAGCTTTTTACCATCGCATGTCGCCATCGGTCCATTCATCTAGTAATGAAACACTGGCCCAGAAGAGACACTCCACGTCCTCCATACGCGCCCTCATTTTATATTTTCACTCGCTGAACACAACCAAGCTTAAAGCTTTATAAGGTCATTTTTCCTTTTATAACACAACACTGTAATTTGCCTGAATAAACAAACTGACGGAATAGTTTTATATAATTTAAAAACATAGTTGCTATTTTTCAACAGCTCAACGAGATACAGAGACAGGCTTAGATTTGACGGGGACGAATGATAGATGAATTCCATCCGCTAGATTTTTGGTCTAGTAAAATCACTTTAAAAATATTTCTGATATTTACAAAATCGTTAAGCGTTTAATATCTTTTTTTTATGTATTTAATTTAATTACTGTTAAACTAAATATATACGGCGTTTTTAATATAGGACTACCTACGTCCGACGTATTATATTTCTCTTCAAACGATTTTTCTGATTGACTAACGAAAATTTCACCATATTAGTATACCTAATCCAAACCTTAAAAACAAAATCTAATTTTACCAACAAAAATACTCGTAGCAAGTCGGTACCCTTAATATTATTTCACCATATTTGATTTATGTTTCGACATTTTCTCTTTACTTTTTAATGAGTTTTGACGATTTCTCAACTTCCTGCGATTTGAAGCCAATCAAACTTTTTCATATTTGTCGGCGATTCTATGAAATTACCCCACATTACAAGACGGTGTTTTTTGAATAAAAAACAACATTTGGTTTGTTTTGAAGCCTTCGAAATTTTAGGCTTTAATCGCTGTTATTAAATTAACCTATGATGTAGGTTATAAATGTAGATAGATACCTATCCACTGAGCTAAAATCATATTTATTAGAAACCAACTATGAAAGTCGCTTGCTTGCCTAGACTAGATAAGACAAGCAAGACATCTAGTATTTAACGGAATTTTTGACGGCCTCCGTGGCGCAGTGGTATGCGCGGTGGATTTAAAAGTTGGAGGTTCTGGGTTCGATCCCCGGCTGGGCTGATTTTGAGGTTTTCTTAATTGGTCCAGGTCTGGCTGATGGGAGGCTTCGGCCGTGGCTAGTTACCACCCTACGTACAAAGACATAATGCCAAGTGATTTAACGTGCCGGTACGATGTCGTGTAGAAACCGAAAGAAGTGTGGATTTCATCCTAATCCTAACAAGTTAGCCCGCTTCTATCTTAGATTGCATCATCGCTTACCAACAGCTGAGATTGCAGTCAAGGGCTAAACTGTAGAGAATAAAAAAATACTACAACTGCTAGTGTTTGTTAAAAAAAACCATTATTTCACGTAAAAATAGACGAATATTTTTAGATAAGTCGTAATGTATAAATGTCGTACTATTTCACGACTTCGACTCTATAATGCGACCTGTACACGACTCTGGGCACAGTATTCAGTTGATTGATCGAATTCGCCCGCCTTCCATTCAACGTCCTATTGTTGACACGTAGATGGGCTCAGAGCCGCAGACGCGTTGACATGAATAGTCCGCCGCCCGTGCACCGCGCCTAATCCTCTCTTTGCTGTGATTCGATAACTTTGCCATTTCATCGTATCACTGCCTATCTAACGTGAATACTTTCGATCTTCTTTATGACTAGCCCAGAACAATTGATTGCTCAACTATATTTAGCTAATACCTACGTATATTCTGCTCTACAATCAAAGTGGCCTTTATCTTCAATCAGATAGGTATTTATTTCTTTATCATTAGCTCAAAACGTAATATTGTTGGCAGTGGTGGATTTACCAGCAGGCTAAGTAGGCTGGAGTCTAGGGTACTAGATGTTAGAGGGCCGCGAAGGAGATGGTCCATTTCAGGTATACTCTGGTACACCGTATCATGAAAATTTAAAAAATACAAGGATTTTATTAAAATCGAAATAAGTGAATAAATCTAACTAAATAAAAAAAAAAAAATTAAACCTAAGTTTTTGAGTTATATCAAGATGGCGCCCTTAAAGCAACTATGACATGACAATTGACAGCAAACGTCAAATCGACTAAGGCATTGAAAACGTCATCAATCCATTTAGCCATTATAACCCATATTAGTGTTGCATTTCTTGGGGGAGAATTAATATTATTTAGAAATAATTAAAGTAAATTCGTAGATTTGTATAATCAAAAAATTGTTAAAATAAAATATTTTCTTTTATTTCCGCCAGGGGGCACCGTGACTGATCCTGGGCTCCATACAATTTTGGACCATCTCCTTTGGTCTAAAAATGATTGTCTTATAAGACGTAAAGAAAATTGTCTTGAATTTTTATTTGTATGTGCTCTAATATTAAAAGTTGCAGTTTTATTGACAGAATAGGTAAATTGATATGATGAGTATTAAGTACCGAGTTTCAGAAGTCAGGGGATGTAAAAATTTAACAGCCTACAGGCAGTATATTTGTAAATCCGCCTATAGTTGTTGGAGCAACGAAACGTTATCGTGGTCGGTCCACGTACCTAAACGCGACCATATCTATGTATATTATTATATCCATATATATTATAATTTCTAGTATAGTTCCCAAACTCCTGTTTTCCAATGTTCTTTTATCATGTTGTTGGATTAGATATGGTAGTTCAATGAATGGATATGCCCAGATCCATCCATTTGATTTATTTTACCACAGTAACACATACAAACAATATTCTTCTATGTTTACATTAGCATTAACATAGCTGTATGCACAAATAGTTTCCGTACAACAGAAACTATTCCTTTTTAACCGACTTCAAAAAAGGAGGAGGTTCTCATTTCGACGCGCATGTTTTTTTTTTGTTTGTTACCTTATAACTTCATAATTTATTTGCCAATTTTGCAAAGGTTTTTTTATTTGAAAGACTTCCAGACTTTCAGATTGGTCCCATTTCATTTATATGAAAATCGGTTATGTAATTTTGTGTTAAAATATAATATGTGTATAATAGTGTCTTTGAAGTCGGTACCATGTTAAAAAAATATTTTACACTCCAATTCAAACATAGTTAGCCTAAGCCCTCATTCGCACGAGAGTTTTTCTAAGGGAAGTAAAAAAGCGTTCAAATATAGTATGAAGTTAAATGAAGATGTATTTCCAACGCCCAAAATGGAAAATGCAACACTGCTCGAAAAACGCGTCGTGTTTTAAAAACGCTGTCGTGTGAACATATACTTGGGAATGCATTTGTTGTATTTAAACACTCTCGTGCGAATTAGGGCTAAAACACCTGTGCGTGTATGCTCGTTATCGCTTATTGTAGAGATAGTTACGGATATATGGAGAAAATGCAGGTGCAACGTAGAAGCTCGTGGAATTTCAAGAACTTGTAGCAAAACTATGCTAAGCAATATGTAATTAGCTTAACTTCGTATTATGAAGTTTACACAATCTAATATCAATAATGACATGAATTTCGACTAACATTTACTGCCGCAACTCTGTTTAACACATCATTAGCTAAATATTGTGTTGGCCAGCATTTGAATTTGAATAAATCCATAGGTTATGATTAATTTTAAGTTTCGTTTATTTAGGTTTAGGGATATTTTAATTTTATTCATTGATTAATATACTAAAAGGACATTCGTGTAGAACAATTCTTTTAAAAATCGTTTAAACAATTCCATTGGTAGGAATTCATTTGCAAACCAATTATGTTAACCTTAAGACTAATGAATAGCTTATGAACTGTGCGATGAAACCTAATTACTTTTCTTTAATTTGAGGCGCTTTTACTGAGTACAAACCTTTTCGGTACTACGAAGAGAAGAAGACAGTTATTATTGAAAACCATTTGTTGAAACACTTAGACGACGATTGAGAAACTCTAGTACAAAAAATAACGCTATTATAATTAATGTAGATGTCGTGTAGAAACCGAAAGGAGTGCGGATTTTCATCCTCCTCCTAACAAGTTAGCCCGCTTCTATCTGAGATTGCATCATCTCTTACCACCAGCTGAGTTTATACTCAAGGGCTGACTTGTAAACAATAATTATTTAAAAAAATAAGAAGTAAAATAATTACACGCGGTTGCAAAAATTAAAGCTTGATTCGATGCATTTACCTACTAGTGTTCACTCTCCGGTAGAAATTATCTTTTAAAATTATAATTTAATTAACTATAATCAATATCGGAAAAAAATACTCTTCGCACTAAATTTCTTTTGTATTATTTTTTAGTAAAAGTTTGTTTATGTAAATACTCATATACATAATGAAAGGTTTATTAATATAATTTAAATTTGTTTACATAAAGAAATAAAACAAAAACAATCGATTGACAGACAAAGGAATAGGGAACTGGACTGTCTTTGCTTATTTACTAAAGCACATATAAAACCGCTATTTATACAAACTACTCATACTACAATTCTTTTACATTTTCCTAATTAAATAGTTAAATTAAACGTACCTACTTGTAGAAAATGGCGGTCTGCATCACCGTTTTATAAAGTCGGCAGACAAAATAACGATTATGAGTTTTCACGGGAGGTCGGCTTACCTCCGGCCGCTTAACTTTGTAAGTCTGCCACAATTACTTCTAGCATAGCTTAATAAGAAGACCCATAGAGGCGGAATTGTGAGGAGTTTTAAGAATTTCCGGCGCAATAGTCGGGCGTTCGCTCGTATAAATGAAACTCGTTCCACGTATGCCGGCTTTAATCCTCTCAATGTAGGTAATCGTGCGTACAGTTATTGATATTGCTGTAGCCTTTATTTCGAACTTTCCTTTTAAATTAATAAAACGATTTAAATTTTACGGTGTGTGTTACGTTTAGTACCTATACACAGTCTGTATTTCCACAGTATGATTTTACAAACAATCTATAGGCACTAATATTATAAAGCTGAAGAGTTTGTTTGTTTGTTTGATTGAACGCGCTAATCTCAGGAACTACTGGTCCGATTTGAAAAATTCTTTAAGTGTTAGATAGCCCATTTATCGAGGAAGGCTATAGGCTATATATTATTCACGTATTCCTACGGGAACGGGAACCACGCGGGTCAACCGCGCGGCGTCAGCTAGTCTAAAATATAATTTGTCTACTGTTTTACTAAATTGACTATGTACGCACTCTTAATCGTTTTAGTGCTATATTGTATCATTATAAAAATCGAAACAGGGATATAATGTTATAGATTTTATTTGTGTGTGTTTGAAACTAAAACAGAATATACCTAATTAGTACTTAGACCATGGTCCTTGATTCTAGAGAGACACAGTAATTCGATGATTTGAATCGTGTTGTGTTAATATTAAATTATTTTTTATCACGACGACGACGTAATTAAAAAAATAGTAATTACCTATTTGTACAACCTAGAATTAAAATTAGCAGAAATATTTGCAAATCACAAAAGCTATGCGATAATCTTCAACAGCTTTATTATGATTAATAAAAAGAATTTTAAAAAGAAATTAAGAAAAAAGAGCAATAAGTTTACCAGTAGCACAGCACAGTAGGCACTGTACAGTGTACAGTAGTGCTACTATTAATAATATAATAATATTTATTAGTTCAGAACATTACACCTACGGGTAAACATAAATCAAGCCACCTTTAATATCGAACCGATCCGTTTCCATTACGCAAAATCGTCTGTTGGAATATTGGAGGGAAAAATTAAAGCGAAACCGAGCTCTTTAAATGTAACCAATATTGGTATAAGCGTCGCCCTGATTGTCTGCAGGCGAAGCTTGGACTAACGAGCTAGTCGTGGCATGTCCTTTGTATCGCTGTCACCACAATCCCCGTTGAGAGACTTGCACTCACCGAGATTATCCAAATTCAGTGCTATTTTCGAGACCCACTTTCGAGTTTATGACGGCTTTATTGATATCTGAGCTAGAACGTGATCCTTTAACTATGTTTGACTAGCCTTTACCCTGGATTTTACATGCTATTTCGTGATGTACTAGCGGACGCCAGCGACTTCGTCCACACTTAGACCTTTTTAACCCGGCCTTATTGCAGAATCCGTTCTTAGTGGATGGCTACTAACTATAAACTACCTCTCTGTCAAATTTTAGCCCAGTATATCAAGTGGTTTTCGAGATTTCGTGATGAATAACCTTTCGCGTTTATATTTTAAGATTCGCTATGACCTGTGGTTCCACTTCTGTTTTCCGTTCTTGTGGGAATATTGTAATAAAAAGCAGTGTGTCCTATTGAAGAATAATATATCGCCCTCTCAAATTACATCTAAATTACATTATTACATTATATAAATGGTGTTGGTAAACTAAACTGTTACTGTTGTTAAGATTTTTAGTATTTTAAACTTGACTAAGTGTTGAACGCACATTAAATTTCAAGTTATGTACTTATTTATTGACATAACCCTCATTGGCGTCTTAAGGATTTTTTTAGAAGGGGCCTGGCCCCCGACATCATCAGACAGATCAGACTAACAGACATCAGTCTATTATTAGTATCACAATAAAATTCCATATCGGTAGCCCAGAATCCTAGGGTGAGCACAGGTTCTTTCCAGGGTGGGCACGGCATCACACTTCACAGAATGTTTGTTATATTTATAATAAAGTTATCAAAAAAAAGCTGTTTCTTATGTACTTTAAAACTCAATGTATATAGCCGCCTAATTCATTGATGCCTTTTAAAAACTTGAACTTAAAGAACACCATAATATTATTCCAATGTCCAGAGACCCGATATACTTACAGAACTAGTAAAAAAATAGCTCGTAATAATATTTATGATCGTCAAAAGTAGAAGTCAGCTATTGATAACTAAGAAGCGCTTGAAATATAAGCAGTGGTGCTGTCAAAGATACGACTAGGTGTCTGCAAACGATATTACGTCTAACGAGCAAGTCGCGGCTTCCTCTTTGTATTTGAGTCACCACAATCCTCTCTGGGCGTCTTGCACTTGCCGAAATTATCTAAATACATTATTGCCTTCTAGACCCACTTTAGTTATACAATTACTTAAACCCTCATCGTTACTAACTGGACATTCACAATAACGATACAAAAGCAATTCAAAATTTGTTGGCCTTTTTGTCAATTCACGATTATCTTCAGTACTACAGAACCAATTCGCATGAGATTATAAACAGTATTATAGTTTGAAACAACATTTATAATAATAATATGAATATACATATATATTTTATTTGTGATTCTTTAAACGGCGAGTATTGAGGCCCTAACCACCGATTGCGTGGGCACTCAAATGTCCTGCAGCAGCGGGTGGGTTAATTTTTTTTATAAATTTTTAATAGCGTTTAGTTATTAACATTGTTGAAAATTTAAAAAAATCGACAAATAAATAAATGAGATACAAAAAATAAAATCCAGGGAGCACAAATCAAATTAGTGCGTTTAAAAAACTTTGATACAATTTATTTTTATCCAAATTTCTATTCGTGACACACTCTACGATAGTAAATTCTAAAAATGATGTTTAAATATACAGGAAGAAAATTTTTTTAGTGCGGAAATTTTTATATTTTGTACATAAACAAAATTTAATGATCACGTATTTTTTCTTTTTTTTTTTAACTCAAAAATAACAAAATTATCGTTAGCTAAAGTTATTTACTTTTGAACAGAATTTTAGGGTCACCCTATTGTGCGTTTATTTTATTTTCGTTTGATACCTAAAGGACGTCACCAGATCACTTTTAAGCTGAATATATCTTGTTTAGTAATAATATGTACATTATTTTGTTATTTTAGAGACATAAATTAAAAAAAAAATTACATAAAATGTATCGAACTGTTTGTAGATTTATATTCTATTAATGATACAGAACCACGAAAAAAAATATCCGCACTAAAGACCGAATCACCCTGTATACAGGGTCTTACTTGGAGTTTTCTGTAGAGACTACGAGAAGTTCATAGTAGCTAGTATATTATGAGTGGCTATCCTGGAACTCAGTCAGCATGCAAAGAGATTTAACTCTTTATTTAAACTCAGAGCGCAAGTTTCTTGTACCTCGTTTATCAATATTGTAGTTATCGAAATGTAACGGGATTTAAATTAGCATTAAAATACATAACATACGCGTATTATTCCGTTTTTCTTGGGAAACGATAAAATTGAACTGTGTAACGCAGTGTTGATAGGTACTCGTATAATTAGTTACTGCAGAGGCAAAAGATAAGTTTAATTTAGTATTCAGATGATATGGTAAGTAATAGCGAGTGTCAAGGTAAGGGTAGAGTTAGGTCAGGGGTACGGTAGGGTAGGTTTTGTAGTTAGGGAAGGCATAGGAAAGAAGTACACATAGGTCAAAGCAAAGCTTGTCCGGGTCCGCTAGTTATAAAAATACCAATAACACAAACAAAATAAAAGAAACTTATTCTTATTAGACTACTTGGCTTATTTTACTTATTACGACTGTTGACTTATTTATTTCGGCTTATTGAATACTACTAAGCTTATAAGACAAGCATACTTCACGTATTTAATAATTTAATAATAAAACTTTGAATAACTCATTGTAGTCATCAACAATATCTGCTATTGCACCCTTTAATTTAACGAGATAGGCGAGTCCCTTCCGTCCCTTTACGATATTATTATTATCACAAAACTTCTCAACGTCTTGCCGTGCTCATAAAATTCTTAGATCCATTTCAGTTGCCGCAATCCTTAGCACTAAAACAATTTATATTGCCAATAATACTTGTTAAATGAAAATCATCTACTAGTATTTTTATATCATCTATTAGTATTTTTTATAAATGTATTTTGAGAATTAAATAATGTATAATAGTCATCTTAATGTTCATTTTAACATTAGCGGACGCCATGTCCACCATTAAACCTCCTTAATCCGGCCCTGTCTAATTATAAAATAACTTCCTGCCAAATTTATCATTTCTTACAAACCCTACGGGATGAAAAGTAGCTTATATGTTGCTCAATAACCTCCTCTATCTTTCAATGAAAAGCTCATTAAAATCCATTCAGCTGTTTCAAAGATTATTTCGGACAAACAAACAAATAGACAACAGATTTAAAAAAGTTCGATTCGTTTTAGTATTGCGTAAATAGCATTTGAGAAACCATAGCTATTTTTAAATCATAAACAGACACTTTAATTTTATTTCAATGTATCTATATAGAAAATGTACATAATCATCTTAGAGGCGTTGACGGCCTCTGTGGCGCAGTGGTATGCGCGGTGGATTTACAAGACGGAGGTCCAGGGTTCGATCCCCAGCTGGGCCGATTGAGGTTTTCTTAATTGGTCCAGGTCTGGCTGGCTTCAGCCGTGGCTAGTTACCACCCTACCGACAAAGAAATACCGCCAAGCGATTTAGCATTCCGGTACGATGTCACGTAGAAACCGAAAGGGGTGTGGATTTTCATCCTCCTCCTAACAAGTTAGTCCGCTTCCATCTCATCAATTACCATAAGGTGAGATTGTAATCAAAAAAGTATTGTAAAAGAATAAAAAAATAAAATAGCAATTGGAACTGCATGTCGCAATAGGTACTGAATACAGTACGTACAACCTTGTACAGTACCTTGGGGCTTATCTTGTAATATGTGTGTTAAATGTTTGTTGATAGAAGCATAGAACACATTTCATCGATATCTCTCGCACAAGTTTAATTGAACTCTACATAACTATTTGAAATAGCTTTCGCTATGTCTGAGACTGACTGAGAAATATTTAAAATCGAACTTGACAAAAGTACCCCAATATTCCACTTTAATTCTTATATACTACAAAATATCATAGATGCCACGGAGCGTAGTACATTTCGCATTGTCCTCGAAGAATACAGCTTTATTGTCTGCGAAACCAAATAACCTCTTTTATATCTCAGTTTTATATCAGACGCTTATCGAGACAGCAAACGGTTGGGAATAATATCATACAGCTTATTACGACTGCATAAAATAAATACCACACTCGGAAAACATTTTAGAAAATCTGAGTATTGAGTAGAGAGTACTTAAAAATTGTGCTTAACAAAAATTACTCGTAGAATACCAAACTAAAACGGTGTCTACATGAACAATTCTAAAGATAATTTAAATTATTCGTAACATTTATATACATTTACGAATAATTTTCGTCGAATTAAGAAACCACTCTCTCTTTTTGAAGTCGATTAATAATAGGTGTTATTCCTGTTATATGTCATCATTATCGAACCATATTCGGCTCACTGCTGAGCTCGAGTCTCCTCTCAGAATGAGAGGGGTTAGACCAATTGTCCACCACGCTGCCCCAATGCGGATCGGCAGACTTCACACACGCAGAGAATTAAGAAAATTCTCTGGTATGCAGATTTCATCACGATGTTTTCCTTCACCGTTTGAGACACGTGATATTTAGTTTCTTAAAATGCATACAACTGCAAAGTTGAAGGTACATGCCCCGGACCCACACCCTCTGGAATCGGAGGCAGAGGTCATATCCACTGGGCTATCACGGCTCTCCTGTTATATATGCCTAATTTCAATTAATTAGTAATACTACTTATTAGATTAAAACAGTTAACAACATTTTTAACTTACTAAATTACAAAAATCGAGGTTTTTTTATCTCGTAATATGCAAAAACTTTCAAAATTGAATTACTTAAGTGAATATGAAATATATTACCTGTTGTGAAGTACAACGGTTTCAAATTAGTAAATCTAGTTTTTTCATGTAACATTATACTATCTATATATCTGTATACCCTCCTAACACGCCAAGAAAACAGGTGCTGAAAGATCAATTTCCTAACAATAGCTTTCCTGTTTTTGGACAAACTAACCTGACTCTCTTAAACGCAGTGAAATAACGAAAATTGTCACTAGACCTTTAGATTCTAATTAGAATCATGCCATTTTAAGTACACTCAGTATATTTCTTGATCCCTCTAAACAGAGATTTCCGTAGAGAGATCTGTGAAAAACTTTTCCACTAATTATATGCAAATAACTCAATCTCTATCCCTAAGGGACACTAACTACCCACTTATCCTAATACGAGTATTCTCCTATATCAAGATAGACCTTTACAATGTTTCAACAAGGTGCATTGTAGAGGAATGGCACGAAATGAGGCGTAGAGAGTGTAGTACGCTGCGTAACTGCCGTAAGTAATGTCACAGCTCTTATTGTTTCCAACGGGGACGCCCAACGTCGCGGGACGCGCCGAACATTCCTACTGCATTGTCCGATGATCCTTGAACAGAACTAATGGACTGCGCTCAACTACCTTCCATATGCTTCATGAACTGTGAAAATTAGACGTATTTATGTGTTCGTCTGTTGAGATTTAAACGTTTTATCTTGTACGCTCCAAGTATTTGAATAGTTGCATCTTTTACAACCATTATCTGAATTACAGTTCTATCTAGCAACTTATTTCTTCTATAAACTAAAATAAAATTACGTTCCATATTAATTTCTAAAAGAGTTAGAACGAGTATCCAAAGCTGCACTAATAGGATTTTACCAAATTTGGCTAGCCAGGGAGAACAACACGTGCAGATAACGGGGAGTGTTGATCGATCGTCAATGAATTCCTTAACCCTACATCCTGTAGTCACAAGTTCAGGACTCTGCTCGGAGTTCTTCTCTCTACCACGCGATGGACCCCGCACCCGCACGGTGAATCCATGGAATGCTAAGATATTCGTCTCATATAGGATTGTAAATTGCATCTTATCTTACAACCAGTAAAAGAACATGTCTACATACTTGGTATCTATGAAACGAAAGTCGTGACGTCATATCAAAAAGTGACTAACAAAATTATTTAAAAATATACATAACAATAAATATAATCCGAACAAGTTTTGCAGTGTGTTAAGGTGTCAGATAAAAAACATCCCTCATTAAATTGTTAACTTTACTGAGAATAAAGTAGATTTCTACTTTGAACTTCAGTTTTTGTTGAACTATTTTTATTCTGTTGTATCTCTCTCGCAGCTAAATTTTAAAAATGCTTTTGTTGCTAATGTCGCGCTTGCCCGTCCATCCGTACACAAAGTGTTTTTCAAAAGCGTTCAACCGTTAGCCTCGTGTGTAAAATAAACAGAGGGGTTTCATGTGCGTGCACCTACACATCTACACTACACGTAAAACGCGTGAATTCATTTACTATAAATTCAATGTTTTTTTATTTAACATATTGTTATCCCTTCATATGATCGTGACCTCACCTGACGTTGAGTGACTATGCAGTAAATGATATCGGAGCACCGGATTTATATTTGTCTGACGTGTCGTGTCGTGACGCGTCAGAACAGAATCAGTATCATACATTTTTTAAGGTAACGTTTACACTTATGTGTTGTGACATGTGATGGCTTCTGATACAAAATGTATGAAACCGATTCTGATGCGTCACAACACGACACGTCAGACAAATGTAAGGCGGATTTACAGAAAAGCTACAAGTTAATTTACGTTGACTGACATGTCACTTAACAGAGAAGAAAATAATTATAACTATTTCTTGTATTGGAAATATGGGCTTTGTTTTCTTTATTTACTAAAGTATATTCTATTATACGAGTAGGTTACTAAATATTCTAGCTTCATTCATGAAATTGTTTGTTTTAAAAATATTAAGTAGAGGTGGGGAGACGATTGTGTAGTTAATGAATTAGTTATACTTATAAATAAAAAAAAATAGTGTATAAAATATTGATCATAAAATATTTAAATATCGATCACAACGCCATTTACAATTTACTTTTAAAAACACGGAAATAAAATCGTTATTATTTATGTGTATAATATACATTTAATAATGGATTTTCATTTATAAAAAGTGTAAGGCACTGGATTAGCTCGGCTCTATTAAAAAAAAACAATTGAAGATTTCCTAAGTTGGGTATAAAAATCGCGAGCCTTAAAGTCGTTAAAGCTAATTATTTAGTTAGTATATTTATTCCTCGTTATGATTTGCATGATTATAAAATGCAACAGAAAAACCTTTCAATAATGAAGTATTCCTTTATTTATTGTAGAAGTTGACCCAATTTATCCTCCAACTCCGCTTTCACCCTGGCCCTTCGACAGCACAATAAAAATGATTTATAGAGCGTCGAGATCGTCCGCTGAAGAATATAATACGACTTTATTTATTGTGAACGAAAGTGATAATAAACATCTGGGCGCCACTGATTTGTATTGAGAGAGTAAAATTTTTATTGTGAGCTAATTATTATTATAGATAGCTAGATATAGATTGACTATAAATAATAGTATAGATGACACCGATGTAAATTAAGCCTCCATAGCTCAACGGTAAGAGCGATTGGACTCATCACCGAGGTGGTTCAACCCTCACCCCGTTGGTCTATTGTCGTACCCACTCCTAGAACAGTCTTTCCCGACTAGTTGAAGGGGAATAGGAATATTGGTCATATTATAAAAAATATGGCAAATATTCTTATAAAAAATAAAAAAAAATATATAGATGGTGCAATTGTTTGCACTTTTCAGTATTCAGTTTCAGTTGATCGAAAGTGATACAAACATACATGGCGAAGGATGCGTAAACGATGTAATATTGTCTAGGACTGGGCATCTCTGATATGTATTGAAAGAGTAGGACTTTTGTTGGGTGCTAATTATTTTTTACCAAAGCTAGTTAAAGAATAATTATAAATTATTATGTAATAAAACCTCAATAGCTCACGTGGAATATGGGGAAATAAGTTTAAAATAATATGCTTAAACTAATACACACGTAGGACATTTTTACCTATAAACAGTGACTGTTCGCAGGGAATGCTAGAAACACGTTCCACAAACTGCTTCCATATGTCTTTGAACTTGAGAAGTCCGTTTTAATTACTCTCTTTACCAAAAAGTTGCGAAAGTTTCAAAACCGGAACCGGATCTTCACAATTGAACATTGAAGTATCAACATCTCCTGAGGTCTGAGGATGCTCCCATTTCGGAGTAAAACCTACGTGGAGGATTTTCTGTGGGATTTGGATTCGTTGTCGCTTGGATTCACCGGTCTTTCGTGGAAATTAGTAGGAAAGACATCAATTATTGCCTAACATCGCAATGAACTTCCGCAAAGTAATGCCTTCTTCAATTCAATCGCGGAGTCCTGCGACTTTGTCCACCCTTAGCGAAAATTCTGTTCTTAGCAAATCTTTCATCATAGCAGCCGATGGACGTCCACTGCAGGACATAGGCCTTTTGTAGGTACTTCCAAACATCAGAATACTGAGCCGGCTGTATCCAGCGAATCCCTGCGACTCGCTTGATGTCGTCAGTCCACCTGGTAGGGGGTTGACCAACGCTGCGCTTTGTAGTGCGGGATCGCCATTCCAGCACCTTGGGACCCCAACGTCGGCTCTTCGAACTATGTGCCCCGCCCACTGCCACTTCAGCTTCGCGACTCATTGAGCTATGTCGGAGACTTTGGTTCTTCTGCGGATCTCCTCATCTCTGATTCGATCACGCAGAGATACTCCGAGCATAACTCGTTCCACTGTGTGACTCTGAGCCTTCTTATGAGGCCCATAGTTAGCGACCAAACCTTTACTAACCATAAACCACCTATTTGCCACATTTCATCTATGTCATTCTGATATTTCGTGATAAGGAGGAGTTCGGAAATGACTATTTTACAGGAAGCCAAAAAAGTTTGAAAAGTTTTTCAAGTATAATAATCTAAAAGTTACTTTAACCATGAATTTTAACTAGAATTTTTTTTTTCATTAGTCATTTTTGAGATAATATCACGTTATTGAAGCAAAGAGGCGATACACACGAGCTATATTCGTAAAAGCGAAATCGCATCACGGAATTTCGAAATACGCTTGAGAGACAAAGATAAAATTATAGCAAAGATAATTAATTAGAACTCAAATGACTAAAATGACAGAGAGAAGTTTTTAGAAGAATTTAGCGCAATTGACGAGGGCCATCGCGCGGCCATTATTATTGGCCACATATTTGCGGCTAAGCGGCGCTCTACTCGCTACTGAACAAACTAATCTGAAAATTACACGCGCCCCCGCCCCGCCCCGCGCGCCGCACCCCGCCGCCCTCCACCGCGGTGCATGAAGCGGCAAACTGGACGTAATGTTAACAAACGGGTTGTTTGTTAAGGTTTACTGGTTACATATTTTACAGGCTTTAAGTCTGTTATTTAAAACTAATAGCAACAGCCCTGTTAATGAGTTACTTTGGTTAGAACCTTGACGGCTTCACGGTTAAAGGGCCGGCTTAAGAACCCAGGGTAGCGGGTAATAAGGGAACATTCCCACATTTTGGAATATGGTCGTACTCTCTCTTGAAAAACCTTTAGTGCTTGTTTGTGGGGAAAGAGTAACGTTTAAAAAACATGGTTAATATTGTTCCTTGTATCGCCGATTTGGATTTCAATTAATAACCTATAACACAACGTTAAATATCTAAAATGAGAAGCTGTGATAGCCTATAATATAATAGGCTTAGATTCTACCTAGATTAAGCATTTGCGAAGTTACGTGCGTTTGAGGCAGTTAAACATCAATAGTTTCAGCGGTGAAAAAATACATTATGGGAAAATCTATATTCTCGAGAATTCTCCATGATATTTTCCAGATGCGTGAGATCTGCCAATTTACCTACTTAGTCGACGTGGCGTACAAGTGCCATTGGTCTAACCGACGAAGCTTGATGCAGCATGAGAAGTACAGTGATATTTTTAAAATGCAATTTAATCTTTACGGCAACGTAAAGAAACCAGATAGATAATTATAAAAGTTAGACGACTGTCATATTATTATTGCGCCGCCTGTTTCATTTGCTCATAAAATATTTACGTAATAAAATCCGATAAACGGTCCCACAAAGTAGAAAATCCTTCGTCGTGAGGTCGAGACATTAATTTCAAGCGAGCAATAAAGGGACAACGAAATGTCTTCACAACGGCGCGGCGTCGGCCCGTACGGCGATGCTCTTAAACGCTGCTCTATAAATTTCCCAATAAAAACACGGCTCTCATAGCATTCACCGCAAAATACACCTTCTGGGAACTGAGTAAAACACCTAACGCCCACGAACACTAAACGGGAACGTGCACTTTCAGAAATCACGATTAACGAGGAAATAATATACTATGATACAATTTACCTTTCATGACATCACCGCGCACGATTTCAGAACGTAATCCCTTCGTTTAAGATCCTCAATCAAATGTCGAAGTTTGTGAAAATATAATTTTGGGCAATTGATTTTACCCAAGAGATTAACGCTGTGGCTTTGGCCTCGCCGTGTCGTAAAATGTAAGCGAGTCTTATTCAATTAAATTTGGCGACATTATAACAATCTCGGCGAGCTCATTTTGAGTTAACGCGCTGTCAACCTCGTTTATTGGCCTGAATTTAAATGCTCAAAAATTACCCCTTATTTTTGCTTTTATATAAACATCCGTTTTTCCAACGAAGAAATGTACATTTTATAAATAAATCCACTCTTTGAAATACATAACTAAGGTATTTTTCATTAACGTTAAGAAATTAACGACTAGTTAATTTGTGTTCTGTGACACTATTTTCAGTCAGTACTACTATCGTTTATAGATCAATAAGTACGAAAAATTAATTTTTTAACACTTTTACATACAGTCATAAGACACACCCAAATGCCTTGACAATTTTTTTTTATTATTAAAACATACCTATCACTGAAAAACAACGTAAAAATGAAATTTTCTTTACTTCATATTTTAAATAGCAATTATTAACACGAGATCAATAAGAGATTACCATAGGTCGTTCATAATCAGGCTCCAGATGTAAATAACAGTGGAATTTCCACGGTTGTGTTGATCAGTGCTCGTGAATAGCGTTGTTTGTTGATTAATAGCACAACAACTCGACGAGCAAACCACATTTCCCGCGTCATTGCAAACAAGAATCATAATCAGTGGATTAATTTACTTTCCTAAAATCAATAAGAACTGCGAAGCTTAATTACTTAATTGAATAATATCCTAATATCTGGTACCTCGCGATGGCGAAGTTTTGCTCGATGTTTTCAAGACCGTGATTTTGCTTGGAAAATGCCTTTTCACAGGTTTCATGTACCTACCTAGGCTTTATCACCTTTTACGGATTTTGTCCTTCATGCATAAACTTCTAACCTATCCCATTTCAAGCTCGCAGAGCAACTTAAATTCCGGGATGAAGCCAATTATGTACCAATACTCGTAGTGTACCCTCCAGTTTGATGATCCGACGTCCTTATGATGGTAGTGGGAAGTGGCTGGATAAGGAAGGCGAAGAATCGTGCATGCAAAATTCCAAAATTCATTTATTTCAATTAGGCTTAGTTTACAAGCACTTAGGAAACGTCGAGTTATGTCGTAATTTAATTTAATGGTGGTAATTATAGTCGGAAACTTAAAATTATTGTTACGAGGGTTCCAAAGTGCCTTGGTCCGAGAAGAGCCCACAACAAACATCAGCCGAGGTTTGTTTTTTGTTTTTATTGTGGCAAACTGTCGGAAAGGTCTACATCTAGTAATGAATATAACAGGATAAGGATGATGATCCTATAAACAGTAGGTTGCTATATAAAGACCCAAAGATATAGATTTTCTGGTAGGTAGGTAGGCCTGTATTCTAAGATTATAGGTACGAATAAAGACAGAAACAGCCGTTAGGACACACGAAAGTGTTCGCGGCGAGCTCCTTAAAATAACATAATACCATTACGAACCCTGTCTGAGAAAAAGAGGTTTATTGATTTAAGCCCCAGTGACTAGTGGCTTAAAAAGTAAGAGTAGGCTTTCAGCTGATCTCACATTGCATTGATGGATTGCGAACACTTTTGTAAAAGAAATTTCGAGTTCGTATTGAAAATTTGTTCAGCTTGTCTCAATATATCTAATAACACTTAATTTTAATTGCCGACAATTAACATTGATAATGTTTCTATTTTCGATCTGCAAGTAATTAATTAATTTTAGTAAGGTAAAATAGGTAGTTTTTTAAATCAATATCTTACATTAAAATTAGCCACAAATCGAGACTTGTTGTCTCGATTTGGTGGCTATTTTACAACTTCAAGAGTAATTTTAAAATACGCTAAAATTTCCTTCTTCCTTCCTTACACTGCTGACATTTGAAAATGTATGAATGTCACGATTTATTTATTGTACCTACTAAGGTACATTGTTGCAATTTTCTGTCGTTTGTGATTGTCTGCATGCATCATATGGACTGAGCTACCGACATGAAAATTGCACGCCAACTATACGTTTCAAAGCCCACACGATACGAATTTCCACCGTAGCGATGTAATAGCCCATCACTGAGCTTATTACCTGATGCCATCTATTGAGAACGGCTTTACAGGGGCATCCCGAATAGGTTGTAGTCCGTGCTAAAGCTAATATAGTTGCAGCTTATTTTATTTTCCATTTTCATACCTGCGACGTTGGCTGCTAGTTGTTACGGGCTAATGTTTCATAAAATACTTACCTCTACGAGCGCTCAACGGTTCCCATTTTTATATGCAATGAAGCTTGAATATAACGCTTTTTAAAAGTCCTTTATGAAATTCTTATTATATTTTGACCTAGCTGTTGCTCGCAGGTCTGCTTGAATACGTAATAAGATGGTTCATTATACATTGAAACTCTATTTTTCCAGAGCACATAATTCTTAGTGTCCTAAAAGAGAAATTACTATTTCAAAGATATATACGATACCCTTAGAGCATTACGTCTTGTAACTTATATTATTTAATTAAAGATTTTTTTAAGAATTCATATAAATAAAATTGAAATGTCTGATATGATCTCATGATACGAGTAAGTGTGTTTTACAAGTGCTTATAATTATTTGTACGATTCTAAAACACAAACAATAGTGAATAGGCATCTTCTAAGCAAGCGCGTTTCATCTTAGACCTCATCATTGCTCATCATCAGGCATGATTGTAGTCAAGCGCAAGCCTATCCAAGATAAAAAAAACAAACTTTTATAAAATTTATAAATAAAAAACAAATTCAAACAGGAAACAAGTTTAAAATAACGCCGAAAAATATTTAATATAAAAACGGCGTTATTAAACGCGCGATACATTCTTTCCGTTCTTCCGCCAAACTTTTCTTTATAAAAACAAAATTAGATATTCAATTTAAGTTATTCTGTAGGAAGTTTTATTTAGGCTCAGGTTCGAAACAGCTTGTAACTTATTAAGTGTAGTAAATACTAATTAAAGTGTTGCCGAGTTCGACAGTTGCTGCGGCGCTCGCGGTCAGACGAGGCAACTGGCTACCGTAGCGTAACTGCAAACTTCTGTCCCCCAAGCACAACTTGTGCACTAAGAAAATTATTCTACTAAACAGCCACTTAGAAGCGAACACAGAACACCTATCGTTGTATATTCCGAAGACTACTCGCTTTGCATATAAAATTAAGGCTTAAGGGCAATTTGCAAATGGATAGTGTTCAGACGATAAAGGTTAAGTTAAGAAGTCTGTCGTAGCAGAGCAACCGGACGCAATTACAGGCGACAATCGCTGTGGCTGACCGTTCCAACGAGCGGAATATAAGCTTTTATACTTAATGGAGAAACTCTTTCATTATCGTGATCTCCTCGGCTGATCACTGCGCTCTTTACTTTCAAACTCTATAATACCTATTGTACCACTTGAAGCTTCCAAACTAAATTCTAAACCATGATATACCTTCATGGCTTTTATTCAGGGTTTTCAATAGCTTGCTGATCAAATTTATTTTAAAATATTTAATTAAGTCTTTTTTTTATTCTATACAAGTTATCCCTTGACTACAATCTCACCTGATGGTAAGTGATGATGTAGTCTTAGATGGAAGCGGGCTAACTTGTTAGTTAGTCTTAATTATATACTTTACAAACGTTTCCATTTAATTGAGGATGATTCCAGATATCTGTTATATTGTATGCGTAATGCACAGATTAAAGACTAATAAGCAGATAGAGCGCACGGAACACGACGGTGTCGTAGCCGCTTCAAATACAAAATTCAAAAACGAATAAATTCTCGAGTCAGTACGACACGAAGCGTCGCATCAATAACTTTCAATATTATTCAAGAAGAATGGCGTCATGGGTTTTAAAATATCTTAAAAACTGTTCACAAAAAGTAAAGAAATAAGACGGAGTTATTTTTTATTAGTAATTATTATATTAATTTACGTAATTTTTGTTAATGTTAAATTTTGAAATACAAATAATAAATAAAATTTGTGCGTATGTCAAGGAGACGCGTGACCATTGGGTTTTTTATGGGCTTCACCACGCTGCTTATAAAGACTCATTCTGGATCATCATTATTCTGTGCCGTAATAATTTCCATCTTCGTCTATTTTTATCTTTATTGAACTCTAAACCCAGTATTTTGGTTTTTGGATGTTGATGCAGTTTTCACAATTCAGTAACGAGGCCTTAAATAATGTTTAAGTCAATTTCCATTCAATTTGGAAACCGGGAGATATGGTGCAAATTGTGATTTACTTCATTTACGTGGGTAAATTAACCCGCAGGCGAAATCAGTTTTACATTGGATTGAAATTGACCGCGCCACCAAAGTGAAACACCTCGGTCACGTTATTTTGTTTCGTATAATTAAAAATATTAAGTAAATGCCAGATGGAGTTTTGAGGAGTTTTTATATTTATAAATAGACTATCGGACGCCCGCGACTTCGTCCGGGTGGAATTCAGTTTTTCACATATCCCGCGGGGACCATGAATTTTTCCAGTATGAAAAGTAGCCTATGTGTTAATTCAGAAAATCTATTTCCATTCCAAATTTCAATTCGCTTCAGTTCAATTCCAAATCCCGTCAGTAGCCGCAGCGTAAAAGAGGAACAAACATACTTACACACTTACACAGTTACACACTTACACACAAACTTTCGCCTTTATAGTATTAGTGTTAAGTCATTGTAGATCTGTGATAAATCATAGATCTACAATGATTTATTACTACAACATAATAAACACACGTATATGTAGTAAATATTTTTATCAAAATTATTTTTTAGATTACATTTATATGTTTATTTTATTGTTGCAATTGTTATTGTCGTTCCTTGTATATGTATGAGTATAAATATTAACACAATGCACAGCTCTGGCATTTTTACATTTCTCTTTATTGCGTCTATAGGAACACGCACAATGTTTAAAAGTAGCAGGTAGTACACATTACAGATGATAAAGAAGTATAAGCAAATATCGGTCGGTAAAACTACTTGCTCTAACAACGAAAACTTAACCGAAGTGCATCATACACTTTAAAAAACATCGTAGGATTATACTCACGTATTCTTAGGCAGCCGCAATCCTAGTTTTATTGTGGGTTCCGTGAAAGCCAATACACATCGTGGAGTGGTTAATGCGCCGACCGTAATATCAATAAAGAGGGTGGAGGAGGGGCGTCCTCCAGGTGTCGCCTCCGCGTAGACTTTCTTCCGATACTTAAAATATGGCGTGTCATCTTCTCTGATCCGGTTACTCGTCTGCACAAAGAGATTTGTTTGGCGATTGTTTCGGAAAAAGACATTTTTGTAATCCGACGTTTAAATATCTAAATCAATCTATCTCATCATAATACTCGTCTATCCTACACTAATATTATATGCAAGGATTATAGTAAGAGGAAGGAAGTGGCCTCTGCCTACCTTTATGAAAATGAGACGTGTAAAAAATGGAGATATTGTTTTGTACCTTTATACTTATTTAGCTTATTAGCTTATTTATGCTCCGAAACTACTGGACCGATTTTAAAAATTCTTTCAGGAATAGGAAGCTACATTGTCAGCGAGTAACATTAATTATATTTTATATCCATATTTCCTCTGAAAGGAGAACTATGTGAGTAAAACCACGTGGGATCCGCCGCACGGAAATGAGTGTAATGAGTTTTTGACTGTAGAAATCTTTGTGACAGTTTATCCGGAAAAATCTAAGCTCCGTACTTTTTAATTCCGCCAAGCAGCAATGCTGTGATTCAGTCTGAAGAATAGTCTACCATAGTCTCAGGTGGACGAGTCCAAAATAGAGCATAGAAATACGTATCCCTTGCATGCCTTGCAATCTCTTGCTTAGCGATGTTTGTATAAGCTATGATTTTCCACTTAAGATAACCGAAACTGTACCGTTTTATTGTATTAGTTTAAATGACCGAGGGTAAGATTTCTTACCGCCGACATATACAATTCGATATCTTTTTTATACCGTTTTTATTTGCTTATTTTAAAGGCGTGTAAGAGATTTCACCCTCTCTGAAAGGGTGATAAAAGCCTGCAATGTCAACACGATGTATAAAAGTAATCTCAACTGTTTTCCTTTTTCTCTCAACCTACCGCCTAAATATTCCACTTGAATATGATTGCATGTGGTTACCCACGTTACAATCTATTTGGAAAAAACATTTTCAACAATAACAAACAAGTCATTTAGTAATTATTATTGGCATACTTACTAATTTCCTCGGTTAATCACTGGACCAATCTAATGGTTAACAACTGTAGTTTCAAATCATGAGGTCCTGGGTTTAAGTCATGGGTACGAAATACCGTGTCTTTAATCTACCAAATGATTGCCGGTGAAATTTCTCAGCCTAAGTTTTTGCACTTTCCTAAACGCAAGGTTGCCCATAAGAAATCGCTACGTAGCGATATGGCCGCCTTTTGTATCCTACTTCTGTGCTATACTTTTTTTTTCTTGTTATTTTTTTTACCCGGGAGTTAGGCTATATTTTATCCCCGCATTCTTATAGGAACAGGAACTACGCGGGTGAAACTAAGAGGCGTCTGCGTGTGATGAAAATAAATATGATGAATATACATATCTAACAACTTACAAGTTATGATTATTAGGTACTTCTATTAATTCTATCTCTTTGATATAGGTATAATAAGGTAGGTAATATTTTAAAGATGCATTGTTATAGTTGTATATAAGAAATAACAATAGTTTATTCAAAGTTTTTATTACATTTTTTTACACAGTTTATTTTTTTTGATATTATTATTTTCATAGAAAGTAGATATATTAATGAATAAATACTTAATACAAAACGAAAATAATATAAAAAAATAAAACTTATTTATTCATATTTTACACTTTCGATATACTTAAAATATGTAAGATATTGTTTTACTCGTAAAATTTATTTATAGATAACCTATCCACCCACCGGTGGATGAAGCCGTGGGTGGAAGAGTCGTAACACGAGTTCATAATTATAATGGATATTGAAATTATAATTACTGATGCGGTAAATCTCCTCAATATTTAATAAGTGCCATTTTAATTGATTTATTTCTGGGTACCTACCTTTATTCAACTTCAAACAATACACACAATACATGTTCCTCAGGCCTTTTAATATAACTTATAATTAGATTTATTAATATTAAGATTTATATTTTGAATTACAACAAGTCAATTGCTATTACTTTTACCATCCAACTGCAAGCATCATTTAAGTTTTAAAGTAATTATTCTTAACTTGTACTGCAATATGCTATTAATTAATATTCGAACACAATCAGAAGAGGTAATAATTATTCGAATATGAATAACTTATTTATTTCATTTTCTAATTATTTACTCCTCTGATACTTCAAGAAATATATACCAAGTATGCTCATATAATACTTTTAAAACATAAGCCCCGACATAGATGAGGAATGGTTATTAGTAAAATCTAAATTACCTAATGATCATTACAAGCTAGATCTGGATTAGACTCCGAATCAGAATTACAAGATACCTAGATCGTCAATCTACCTGTATTACTGACATTTTAACTTGTACTTCGTTCGAAACTCTCCATAATCATTTACCGCCGATCAAGAATCACCCGTCTGATTTAAAATCGAACTATTGCGGCAATGCAATGTTCACTGACACCAGTCAGTTACGGGAACGGGCTGTCGAGGTGCTTGTACAATTCGCCTCGCATGAATTTAACATGCAACCGCTCACTTCGTGCTGAATGATCTTTCAGCGCTTAATTTCTCAAAGACTAGTAGTCACCAGGCTTCATAGATAGTCATATCTAGTCAGATATGATGAAATATGAATCAGAATTAATTAGTTTGCATTGAATTCTTCATATATGCTGCGTTAAAAAGTTATTGTTATGTTTAATTATTACAATTTTTCACCGTCAATAGTCATAAATTATATCAAATTTCAATTAAATGAAATTACAATAATTGATTAAAATACCTACCTACTTAAAGTTAAATAATTATTATTCATTGATTAAAAAATAAACAATTAACAATATCATCATGGATCAGAATGAATTTCATCAAAAGATTCGTCGTCGTCATCAACCCATATTCGGCTCACTGCTGAGCTCGAGTCTCCTCTCAGAATTAGAGGGGTTAGGCCAATTGTCCACCACGCTGGCCCAATGCGGATTGGCGGACTTCACACACGCAGAGAATTAAGATAATTCTCTGGTATGCAGGTTTCCTTACGATGTTTTCCGTCACCGATTGAGACACGTGATATTTAATTTCTTAAAATGCACACAACTGAAAAGTTGGAGGTGCATGCCCCGGACCGGATTCGAACCCACACCCTCCGGAATCGGAGGCAGAGGTCATATCCACTGGGCTATCACGGCTCTTTTAAAAAACTTTAATAAACATCATAATATAGAGTAATGCCATGAGATTCAATTTATTATTTCAATATTATGATAAATAATAAAAACCATTACATGTAATTCCAATATCGCGACATTTAATTAGGGACCAAATATAACCGTTTAAAAATAACCCGGCTACATCCAATTTAAGTTTAATTTTCAAACCATAAATTCAGTTTAGCTTCCCGGAGCGGTGCGGGATTGAGTCGTTGACTCTCCGCGAAATTGCAGCGTACATTTTTATCCCTTTGTTGTAGTTGAGAAATTTAAGAGATCCCTTTTAGTCTTTGTAATTTTGTTACTCGTTTTGATTGTTCCGCCGATGAAACGTTGCGGTCGGGCGACCTGATATTGTACATTTTAAACGGCTTAAAATACTGTGGTCTCTTTAATTATTTTTGTTTATAAATATTCTATTTCGAATGTGGCTGGTAATTCATGCAGACGAAGCCGAGTGAAATAGCTTTATTTAATTGTATTATTTAACACTAGCGGACGCCCGCGACTTTGTCCGAGTAGAATTCAGTTTTTCACATATCCCGTAGGAACAATGGATTTTTCCTGGATGAAAAGTACCTATGGATGAAAAGTACTTATGTGTTAATCCAAAGTAAAATCTATTTCCACTCCGAATTTCAGCTAAATCGCTTCATTAGCAGCGTAAAAGAGGCACAAACATACTTACACACTTACACACTTACACACTTTCACACGTACACACTTTCACACTTACACACTTACACACAAACTTTCGCCTTTATAATATTAGTGTGACGTGATACGATATTGCTACACATTTTATCCAATTATAGATATATAGATTTCATTTATTACAAGTAAAAATGATGATATCTTAACGCCGAGTACAAAAATACCTACTTGTAAGATAAGCTTTAAGATGATGAAAAATTTAATCCCTTTTCACAACAAGGCTTCCATATCGAAAACAGCCTGTCACTCCTTGAGCAGATTTTACCAATATCTGCGCCAACTTGAGATATGAGAATTCGTTGTGTTTATTGAAAGGTAAATTAATACCTACACCCGTAAAAATATTATAAATGAATACGATAATTCTTTGCCAATAGTCATAATTAGCAACCAAAAACCGTAGCATTTTATTTATCAGTGAAACCTTAGTTATATTTCTTTGTAACGAAATAATCAAAAATATTATTTATTACTTTGTTTAATAACTAGTCGTAGATCATAGATATCGTGATTTTTATCTGTAGTTAATAAATAAATGATTTCTATTCTATTCAATGTACTTGTTGACATTTAAATAGAATTACAATTGTTTTACAATTTAAAAAAAATACAAATTTTCTTTTTTACGTCATCGTTTACTAATAATATTGTTTTATCAGCATAATGATTTAAAACAGCATTAGTATAATTTAATAAATCCCTTGAGGGTGAAGGTTACATATTAGGGTTAACATTAGACGTCTTTTAAATGTTAACCTTAATATGTGACCTTTTGGCTGGTGGGAGGCTTTGACTGTGGCTAGTTACCAGCCTACCGACAAAGACGTACCGCCAAGCGATTTAGCGTTCCGGTAAGATGTCGTGTAGAAACCGAAAAGGGTGTGGATTTTCATCCTTCTCCTAACAAGTTAGCCCGCTTCCATCTTAGATTGCACCATAACTTACCATCAGATGAGATTGTAATCAAGGGCTAACTTGTAAATAATTAAAAAAATCACACAATCTGCACCTAATCATGATTTTTAATTCTCAACGAAGAATATTTCAATAATACATCAGTATTATTGAAAAATGTAAAAATATGTAAAACGATGTATGACTATTGCATATTAGTGGAAACTGTCTCGCTTGCTGTCCTCGCGTTGATGCACACGAGTTAGCAGCGAGCTGCATTCACAAGGTAACATTTAAATATGAATAGGTGTGTCGTCTCGAGGCGTCTAATAAGCTGCGATTTTTCCGCGCATCTGATCCGCTGTATGCACCAACAGAAACGAAGCAATCAAAGACGCGTTATGCACGATTCACGACACTAACGAACGTAATTTTACTTTGCATCGTTTGCTTCTTAACACACGATATTTTATCTTTTAATGCTTTCCTTTAATAATGTCCTTTAGAAAGGCGCATTTGGTAACCTCATTTGTTTGCGACTTTACCAATCATGCAGGAGGCCTATGCCCAGCAGTGGACGTCTATCGGCTGATTAGGTAAGGTAAGGTTACCAATCACAAAAAGTTTTTTTTTAATTGTGTAAAAAACAATAACAAATTCCCTGACTATCCAATATTTAATTCTGTTTCATTTTTTAAGAACAGATTCAAAATAAATACTATTTATGCCTTCAAACGTTTTAGTTTCCTTTTTTTTAATTTCCTGTAATTGGTTGTTACGTTCAAAGTTTCCTTATGAAACAATATATATATATAACAATAGATATAGATAAGATATAACAATTTCATCATAGACGTTTTTGTATGAGAGTAATTTGCGTCCCTCGAGAAAACTTTCTTACAGTTGACGTCAGTCTTCTTGCTGTAAAAGTTTTGATTTCATTCATTCTGCACAGTAAAACGGCTCTCGATTTTGTTAATGTCTCACTCGATATACATATTTGGATATTGTTGTGATAAAAATGCAAACAAACATGTGTGGTATTATAACACTAATTAATAACTGTATTAGGTTCTTCTCTCAAATCAGCCAAGGATTTAGATTCACAAGGAAGATCTTGTCTAGTTTGGCGGATAATACTTTGTAATCTTATAATAATAGCTATTCAAAATTTAAAAACAAGTTCATTGAGATTTCGAATTATCTCTTAATACCCCAAATATTTTGGGCTCCTGATAAAGCTATGTAGTAGATATTTTAATTAGCATGACGATGTCATTCACTAAATGAATGCCTTTAATGAAGGTTGTGGTACAAAACCTTGGTCCCCAACATATTGTATTCAAATTCGCAGAGAGATTTAAAACGTGACCAAGCATAAAAATAAAATAAATGGGTTTGTACCTCGCTACATCCAATAAAGTGATTTCAGCCAAAGGAAGCAAGAAGATAACCTACTTACTGATCCGGCGTATTCTATTTGCCTGTAATAATCGCGATGACAATCTGATATTACATAAAAGATTTGCCCTCTTTTCGATCGAAATGCGATTTTCTCCCTTCACAGCTATTGCCGGTTCGTCTCGAACTTTTTTCTCTATTGAAAGGAGCGCTACTACTATTAGAAAATTTTTGAATGTATTCGAATGAATAAGAAATTTTGGCGCCATGAGCACCCCACCTTAAGCGCTCAATGTGGGGAGAAAATACATGGGGCTTTTTGCATATAGAACTAGCATAAAAATATATACAAAGAACGAGTAATGATAATGTAACAGAACAGCGATGAGAAAAACTGTTTTTTCTTATCACACAACAGAAAATATTCCACAGTAAAAGTAAAAGATGTACCGATTGAAAGAAAGAAAGAAAAATGCGTTTATTTCAACATTATTATTATTATTATTATTTATTGCTCAATTAAATAACTTATTCAATATTCATACAAATAATACTGAACAGATATCAAGTAAGCACATACATCGGTGAAATCTCTAATAACAAAACAAGCATGACATCAAAATTATCTTAAAGTGATATCAAACCCACTAATAGATTTCGGGGCGTTCATCAAACAATCCCTTAACGCTGTACCAATATAAGCGTACATTTAATAGAACGTTAACTTTACTCAAACACAACTAGGCCTATGGGTTTCGGGTATTATAGTTGCGTCACGAGAATGACAATTCGGGGAGATAATGTTAAAGTGAGCGAATTGGGTAGTAACGCGACGCGAGCTCGAGGGGCGTTTGTAGCATTAGCCTCGGGAATAAGTTTGTTCATTACGGAGGGAACAATGCGGGCAGGCTCGACGGCTGCGGAGGAAACGTGCGCCGACGCCGCCACAATGGCCCGCCCGCCTTATCGCGCCGGAACGCGCCGCGCCGCCCGCTCCGCGTTACATCCACTTGACGTATGAGCGCTGAATAAATGGGAAAACTTTCAGCGGCCGACTCTATGGGCGCAAGAACAATTGGTCATCTGTTCTACGAGAAAATGGTTAAACATACATTTAATGTGCCTTTGTCGTGTGAAATGGACACAAATCGTTATGGTAACCCAATTTAAGTGTAATGTTTGTGTGCAAGGATTAATGTTTTTATGTTATAAATAAATTAATTTAGTGTTGTTTTATTTTATTCGTCATCATGTCACCAATGGACGACAACCTTGAAAGGACTTACAGATAACATTGTTTTTAGCTGCCTGTATCCAGCAATTCCCTGTAACTTGATCTTCGGGCCACCAAGTGGGGGTCAACCAGCACTACGCTTTCCAATTTGGTCATTTTACCTTTCAGTAATTTCTAAAAATCAACATAATATGTTGACTTTTAAATACTAACTTATTTATGTATGTATAACTAAGTGATATTATCACTTAGTTATACCTACATACCTATAAATAAGTTAGTACACAGGAACGCAAGATAAAATTGTATTAAGTAAAAGCACAAACAATTTATGACGAACTTTTTAAATAAAGATAGTTGACTTATTTGTTTTTGTATGTAAATAAACGGGTTAATTTAATTGCTATCCAAGAGTTGACTGTAAATTCAATCTTTGAATTTTAAAAGCGAGCAACATCTTACTTCCCTAAGAAACGGGACACCGAGACGACGGTCATCAAGCAGTTTGTTTATTAAGCAAGCCCATTTTCCTAAGTAATTAATTGCCCGTTCCAATTCCAAAATTAAAATTTAGTTGAATAACTCGTAATTCTTTTGTTTTGGTTTGGAACATTTTACTAATTCTTCGCGGTCAAAAGTAGCGATTGTGCCTATATAATTTTTAAATAACTCCTTTATCTTTGATATGTTCAGGATTTTTTAGAAATATAACAATCGCCAAGTAATGTGACCTTTTTGTATCTAGTGTTATTGTTATTATGTTTGACAAATCAGCATATATCAGTATCAGCAGTCGAAAATGACTAATCAATTTTGAATACCAATACAGTAGTCGAAACCCATTTTAAACTTTTAAGCCGCATAAATTATCCTACTGAATATAAACGCGAAAGTTTATATGGATGTATGTTTGTTACTCTTTAACGACGCTACTACTGAGGCGATTAGGCTGAAATTTGGAATGGAAATAGATTTTACTCTGGATTAACATATAGGCTTTTTATCCCGAAAAAAGTCATGGATTCCTGAGGTATTTGTGAAAAACTAAATTCTAACGAAGTCGCGGGCGTCCGCTAGTTTCATGATGAAAAGTCTCAAAAAAACTTGACGTTTTAGTTGTGTTTGTAAACTAGGTCTATTTGAAATAAACGATTCCTTTCAAAACTATAAATTTTCAAGTTGACTTGATTTATAAAGCAACGTTTACACAATTGTGCGTATTGTAATTTTTTAATAATTTTATATTTATTTTGCGATTATAATATGTAATTAATTATAACATATTTTTTGTTTGTGTAATAAACTATTGTCATATTTGTAGTACATAGATATTCATGTATTTAAAACTTTACCTTTAAGGTAACTAGTTGTATGTATTATTGATTATCTTATTATTTTTAATTTAACTTTCCATTTGATGTACATATAGGAGTAAGTTCTGAAGAGAAAAGTGAAGAGGAGAGAAGAGAAGAGAAGAGCTAAAAAACCGCACATAATTCGGGTTTCGCGCCGATGAAACCGTAATTATAATTGGTTCGTTGTCGACGAAACCTGCAAAATGTGCGGCACCCTCCAAATAATTTGAAGAACCCAAGAAAACAAGACAAAGAAACAACTGCGCAGATTGGACAACAATGCTCAACATGAAGATATATTATTAAGAATTATATTAAAATAAATTATAATGTATTTTTTAACAAATATGTTCGTTAAATAAATAATTTTTACATTTTCCTGTACTTAAAATACATGTACTAAATAGATATTGATTGATAGATTATCCGTAGATTAAATAAATATTTTTTTTAAATACAACCGACTTCAAAAACATAAACTTGCTCACGAAAATAAAAAAATAATAATTTTTGCTATCTACTGAGCACTTTGAAGGCGGTGATTCAAGGCGTAATTAAGATCTTGGTTTCTCAGACATTGTTTTTCCTTTCATGCGGTTTTTTCAGTATGTAACGACTTTAAAAAGCAAAAAATTTCATCCCATTTTAACCCCAAAAAATGTAATGTAGTTTAATTATTTTTATGATAATAATTTAATGCACTGTTAAGTAACGAACTTTAACTGAAACTTTATAAGGTTGGAGGAAGAAATATAGGAACGTTTTTGGTCGTTGCCATTTCTGTACCTATTGTTATTTAAATTTCAAACTGTATGCTAATATAAAATGGTAAATGGAGACAATTTTCTTACAGTTAGTGATTTAATTCATCATTTTAATTTTTTTTTTACATTTCTAGCAGACCACCCACGTAGTTCCCGTTTTCGTGCGATTCCGGGGATAATTAAATGGATCATAGCTTAAGAGTCCTAATTGCAAGTGTTTTAAGTTAAGACACTTGCAATTATCGCGGCATTAAATTTTTTTTTTAATTATATCAGTCGATTTATCCCCTGATTTTTTTAAAGATTCACCTCTTAGTTTGTAATATTAATATATTATAGAAGTACTTATATTTTCTTGTTTTTGGGTAAAATAAAATAGAAGTAATCTATATACCACATAATCAAGTCTTATCTAGTCTTAAATACGAATAGTGAACAGTTTAGATAGTTTCCCATTCCGCATCAAATGTGTCAGTGTTCTTACCACTTGACAATAAGTGCGAAACTATTGCCTATAACCGAGCTTCACCTTACAAGACACTTTAGGTAAGAACACATAGATACTACAATATAAAACCCTCACCAGCGTTCGTAAGCTGGGGACATTGGCGACTTACATACCGAACAGGCCGGAACATCAACGATGTTTACCAGCAGAAATAGGCACAGCAATTGGAGTACTACCCGTACGAGTGAACTATGCATCTCGCACATTGACTTGATTTTAAATTCTAATGCTGAGGCTTGATTAGCGAGTCAGTATTAACGTTAAAGTTATCATCATCATTATTATCAGACTATTTAAACCTTATTTAGACCTTCCTTATAGAAGAGAGGATAGGGCGGTTACCTAGTACGCTGCCCCAATGCGGGTTTGCGGGCATACCGACGGGCGAGACCCATAGACTATCAAGTAAGTAACTAAATTGCAATACTTGCGGTGTATTTTTAATATCTACCATGGCTGACAGATGACATCTAGGCTCTTACGCTGAAACGAGATAGATCCAAGCCTAAATTCAGGCTTTGCAGGAATGCTCAGCGCACTTATTTTTACGCCTCAGTTAGGATATACGAGTAAGGAGCAGCAAAAGTAACGCAATAGACATTGGTCGGTAGCGTAGAATATCGTTTATCAACAATCTTGACATCGAAATCGAAGAGTAAATAGTCATTTAACAAAAGTTACTTTAATAGATTATACCACCAAATTCTATAGGTTAAACTCTCATTCACTGTGTCCTTAAGTCAATTGCTCCTGAAGCTATAGATTGATTTCGTTCTTATCTTTATGATCATCGACAATGTAATCGGGTTGATAACTATCTTCTCCAAGTAGTTGAATTTCAGCAGTTCAGGCAAAAATCTCGACCTTGATAAGGAGTCTATTGCTAGACGCCTCAGGTTCCAGCTGTCAGTAAGGGGATCTTTGAGTGATTGGCAGTCAGTGAGAAGGTGGAGAACTCGCTAAAGTTTCTGTTCCTTAATCGCTTCTTCTTCCTTTACTTAATTAAATGACTTCAAAAATGGAGGAGGTTCTCAATTCGAGTTTATATTTTTTTTCATATGTGTATGTTACCTGATTACTCAAAGACGCCTGGATCGATTTGAATAATTATTTTTTGTTTGAAAGGGTATACTTCTGAGTAGTCCCATTGTCATCATGTCAGAATCTGATGATGGGATCCTGAAGTAGAACTTCAGTCGATCTGATGTTGGAGCCGAAACACAGATGAGGGAACTCTTTAACGGTTTACAGCAATTACCTTGTATTTGGACTTGATTAATTTGTGTTGACGAAAATTTTCTAACTAGATGGATTGTGACTGTCATTAGGGGACTGACGAAGAAGACGAAGGAGAGTAAATGGCTTTCCACCTACTAGTACAAGGGTTATGACTATCATTAGAGGTCTGATGATGAAGACGAAGGACTGTTAGGCTTATTTTGTTCTAATAACACAATTATAATATTCTTAATAACTCCGTCTTTATGACTTTTGTATCTAATTTTGCTAACATTTTCTATATTTTCAAAATGTTCAGTTCGAAAAAATAATACCTAATTAAGATTAAAGTTTTACATGAACAACAACTACTTACTTGTACTAGTCATGATTTAAGTCGGAATTCAAGTTGCATAAACAAGTCATCTGTAGTAATGCTCTTTAGTCGTATGGTGTTCTCATTAATTTATTTGAATTTAAGTCGTCGTCTCTATTCCATACAATGTTTAAACACGACTCATAACGACTTTGTCGAAATCTTTCTTGCCTAGATTTACATTTAGTATGATTACACTAAAAATGGAAAAACGAAAAAATATCAACCGACTTCAAAAACCTAAAACGTACTGTGCAAAAAATAACATCTTGAATTGAATTTTTTTTATTAATTTTTTTATACTGATTCTTGTTATTGATATGACTTGCCGATAGTTCTCCTTCACAAGTTTAAACAATTCCAACATTACGTGATTAAATTCAATTACATTTGGGTTTAGATAATCAGACCACATTTCTCCTTGAGACGAATATCTTAGCAATCCATGCATTCACCATGTGGTTGACGAGTAGCAGAGTAGCGCGTAGCAGAGAGAAAGTCTCCGAGCGGAGTCCTGGACTGGACCAATGGATGTAGGGTTAAGGAATTCCTTGAAATCCAAGGTCTTTAAGCAAGTTATAGAGATATTTTGAAGAAGTTAATTTGTCTTTTATTTGTAGTCAATCCTTTTGAGCTCTAGCTACTGAACGGCTATAGCTTTATTACGTAAAATTTAAAGTACTCTATCATGACGACGTGTCTAAAGACCGCTATCCAGAAGCACCAGTCAACAAATGCCTTGCTTTTCCTATTGCCTCACCATAAGTATAGTATGATTTTTCAGCGGCTTTCTCCCATCGTACTTAGTTACTCTGAGCTGGGAAAGTAATTTTAAAGGCATTAATATCTATACTTATATTAAACTGGTCGAATTATATACATTTATTCGCAATTTGAGATTTTACATTTTATGGATACATATACATATAATAATAATTAAATTACAAAATATGTAGTTTGTAGCAGATTGCTAACAGAATTGAGAGTACCAGAACATCTAGTTACAGAATCTTTATAACAGTAGCGTAGGAATTGTAAGGAAGGATGATATTACTTACCAATACTTTAAGTTTCGCAAAGCAGGGTTGTGGGCTTTCTCCTATCATATTCAATATTTACGGGAAATCTATTATGAGATAAACTCTCGAAGAGTGGGATGGTGGCATCAGCATTAGTGGAGTAATGTTAACCAATTTGTATTATGCTGATGACACATCTCTTTTTTAACAGGATCTGAGACGCACATGAAAACTTTATAGGATAGAATGGCTCAAGTGAGCGAAGAAATGGGCCTCTCTATAAACAAAACCAAAACCAAAATGATGATCAAAGACCACGCCGATAAATTGCAGTTTACGGGTTTACTGGATTTGGAAATTGTGCAAAACTTTATTTATCTGGGATCCTGCATCAATAATACCCCGCATATGCGAAACCGAAATCTGTATAGAACGTGGAAAGACAGAAACATCTCTATTTAAACAAAAAAAAAACACCTATTCCATGCACTGATCTTTCCAATGCAGCCGAGACCTGGACGATCAAATCAGCTGATCGACATCGCATAGACGCTTTCGAGATGTGATGCTGCAGAGGAATGCTCCGTATTTCGTGACCAGCACATAGAACTAATGTATCAATGTTAAAACAACTTAACATGTCCACCTGTTTTCAGAGGATCCTTGAGTACTTCGGCCATATTGCTAGGAGAGCAGGAGACAACTTAGAGATACTAGTGATCACTGGCAAAGTGGAAGGAAAGAGACCTCGAAGACGTAGCCCGATTCGTTGATCAGACTAAATCCGCGCCACTCTTGACACCAAGGTACACGAGGCTCTGCAAGTTGCGAAAAGCGAGCCACAGGGAGTGACATCGTCAAGAAGCAAGCTTATTTTATGGGTCACCACCCTCAGTAATAAGAAATACGGCGCAAGGAGGAGAAGTTTGTAGGAAATAAAAAAAGTGTGTCAGCTCCGTCGAATGGAGTTTACTCTTTTCAATAGCAACGCCTGAAAAGTGAAAGGTGCGCAACCGAGGTGCAGCGCTGCGTGCGCGCCCGCCCTCAGCGTGCACGTGCGTGCGGACGCGCTAGGCATGTGCACGCTATGGCGGCTACGTACGGTGAAAATGCGCAGAATAGGTTGCGCACAAAAAACGTACCGAGGGGTATAAATGAAAAATCGATTGTTAAGGAGTAAACTCCAAAAAGTTATGAAATGACATGCGTTACGTTTTTTGTGCGCAACCTATTCTGCGCACCTTTCACCGTGCGCTGTTTCGCCAACAACTTGCACATCGCACCCATGTGCACGCTGTAGGCGGGTGCGCACGCCGCGGCCTGCTGCACCTCGGTTGCGCACCTTTCACTTATAAGGCGCGAGTATTGAGACTCATACACACTTAACATACACACTTTTTTTTGTTGGTAAACAGTGCACATCGAGTAGGGCTTTAGTAATACTTATGTTAAAGAAGACTAAATGTATAGAATTGTAAAATAACTAATAGACTTTATAATATACTTCACATTATATATTTTACTCTTACAATGATATAATCATTAAACAAACAAGCCCAATAACATATAGTATATAGGTATAGTCGCCTATACAGCATACCCTATGTACGTCTCAATACACTCACAGCTAAATTAGAAAGTTGCGCACTAAAGGTGCGCACCAAAAACGTGACACTTTTTCGTTAGTTCAGTTGGTTTTACCCCTCGGATTTTTCTCATACCGGGCGCCTTATATATAAAAAATCGATTCTTAAGGAGTAAACTCCAAAAAGTATCTTGTTCATCCACCAAAAACGTTACTGATTATTAATTAATAACATCCTTCACTTATGCAACAATTTTATTAAACAATTAAACAATTTTATTATGCTTATTAAACAACAGTGGACCTTATTGTTCGAATTGTACACTTGTAAATATATGTACACTTACTTTGCTATTTAAAAAGAAAATTGGCACACGAGATTTTTAATAAAAACAACTTACAGATAGGTTGGTTCATTGGAAGTCTGTGATAATAGTCCATACAATTCCAATTTTGCTTGCAACAATAAATATATTAAAAACAAAACTCATAACAATAACACATCAAACGCTCGTAAATTAAATGAAATAAACAACTGACTTTGTCAGTTACTATTATTTTAAATCTACCCTCATATTTTGATATTAAAGTGAGGAATAGATACTTAAAATTCAAGACGATGATTTACCGCAGTGTTTTTATTGCTTTAAGTTGATTGTGTGCGATAAGCATTTGAGTGAATGGGTGTGATGTGTTTATAGAAGAAGGACACATTCATAGAATGCATCTATACTGTCACCGTATCGTTTTGACGAACTAAGAATGGAAATATGACCCCGACCGTACATACTTATACTAAAATACAACTTTCTAGTAGATATTAATAGCTTCTGAGATGAATCGCAGACGGACAGACAGACATGGGGAAACTATAAGGTTTCAATCTTAACTACGGAAATAACATCTTATACATATATTATATTATAAATATATCATTCTGTATACTGATCGGTTTGAAGCCGCATTAACCTTGACGTCCTATTTATTTTTATTAAAATTTGTTTTGTGGCACCACCTTTAAACCCAGTAGGTACGTACGTAACTCATAGGTTTATTGTCATCCTTTACACTATAATAACCAATATGTACGCAAAATTCAATTACCCTAGCTGAAATTAAAACTCACTGCTGTATAGTATCGGCGCGTACAATTTACCAGGTTTATTTTGAATATTCAAGTGCTTTTTTTAATTTGACAGGTGAACGAACACGCCTTACTCTCGCCTATTGTGTCGTGAAAGTATCGAAATTGAACGAGTCCATCCATTTGGTGACTGTATAGAGCCGACAATAACCGTCCATACGTTTCTCGCACTCTGAATATCAAAATGATTTTCCTCGATTCCATTGCATTCCGACTGCTGCCTGCATTTTGTTGCAGTGATTTTTATCGCATCATCCGTACCATGGGTGCGGCGATAAGTTAATTACACGAGTTATCCGACGTTTTATTAACGTCGCCCGCTGGCTTTAAAATGGATTATTTATTAGTAGGTTTTATGGCTTTTTTTCTGGCTGGATAATGGCTAGACTTTTTTGTTCCATTGTAATAAAACTGCGTACAAAGGCGCCAGTGTAGAGGATATCGTAGAAATGTCATATACAAATGGGTGTGTGAATCAAAACTCAACACCGAGAGGTCACAAGCTCGATCTCTGATGACTATTGTTACACCCACAACTAACAGTTTCTACGACTAATTGGAGAATAGTAACGCTGATTATTATTTTATAGAAAATTTGTTTTGAAATTATTATTTTTAAAATCTAGCAGACGCCCCACGATTTCATCGCGTAGTACCTGTTCCCGAGGGAATATGAGTATTAAAAGGGAATATGAGGATTAAATATAGATTATGACACTTTCTATTGGTAAAAGAATTAATAAAATCAGCTCAGTAAATCCAGAGATTGCCCTCTACAACTTCACGAACTTTTTCTAGTATTGGTATAGATTTAGAGACATAACAACCACGAACAGCTTCACTTTTAAAAGTAATCGTAGATAGTATATCTAAAGTAATACTCGACAAAACATGTTAAAGTCCTCTAAATTAGCCTAGAAGTTATAAATAATAAATAGTAATAGTATTTAACTTGGACAATTGGGGTTCTGGAACCATGAAACCTAACTTATCTATAAAGCCTAGTAGCAATGTGTAGGTTTCTACAAAACCTCTCCAAACTCCTGAACTGGCTATCGTACTTAATTAAGGTAGAAACATAGACTGACTAACTTTCAGCCTTCCGAAAATGAAGTACATCTAGCAATCGCAGGCTCTTAGTCTACTTTGATTCGCTATTTTATATCCAACTAGCGGACGCTTCTTCATACGCGTGGAATTCAGTTTTTCACAAATTCCTAGGAATCAGTGTATTTTTCCGGGATGATAAGTAGTCTATGTGTTAATCCAAAGTAAATCTACACACACACACAACAAATACACACAAACTTTCGCCATTATAATATTAGTGTAATTTCGAATAAGAAAAACTTCGTTTCTGAAAGGGATGCCCCGAATGCATTTTTATTATTTCATCATTCGGAAACAGTACCTCCTTATTTTCTAGGAATAAAGGTACGTACACTGTAACCCCTTTTTCCTGATAGCTGAAAATAATTCACAAATATTCTTATCAATATAAAGACAGGTTGAATTATGGCGTAAACGCATAATTAGTTACCTTACCTTATCAGCCAATAGACGTCCACTGCTGGACTTAGGCCTCTTGCATGGACCTCTAAGCACAACTATCTCGAGCCGCCAGCATCCAGCGGCTCCCCTAATGCATTATTAGTTATATGTAGGTAACAAAAAAAACTCACATTCAAATCTATACTAATATTATGAAGATAAGGAGTTTGTTCGTTTGTTTTTTTTTGTTGAACGCGCAGGAATCGCAGTATCTTAATCGCAAATCTTATTGCAGGAACTGGTCCGATTTGAAAAATTCTTTGAGTGTTAGATAGCCCATTTATCGAGAAAAGCTATAGGCTATATTACATTATCCCTGTATTTTTACGTGAACGAGAATCACACGGGTGAAAAAGCGCGGCATCAGCTAGTTCATTTAAAATAATAATAGTTTTACGATTAAGTCCATCTATCAACTATATTTTCAATCGACTATGCTATACCTAGCCATTAGCCAATAAGTGTGAATGCAAGTCCTTCGGAGGATGTATCATTTACATTGTCATATATTCATGTGATAGAGTATCACTATAATGATCGGGCCGTGATTGGTGTATGATTAGATGATGAGGTTGAGTTAGTAGCCGAGCCACTTGCATTGACAAATGTGTGGGTCGGCAGAGGCAGTAGTTGCTGTAATAATAGCTCTGTATCAATGCAGATCACGATGAATGGCGATCATTAGCCACTGTCGAATTGTGATCATCATTTGCATCAACGGTAACGTTTGCTATTCAAAGTGGAATGCGTTTGAAATACAGACATTCAACTGAATCACAAATCGTGTAAACTTTAAAGGGAATATAATCAAAATTTTCATGAAATATTCAAAATTATATTTACGTAAAATATATTCGTTCTTTTAGATTTATTACAGATTTACTCCTATATAACTTCCTTAAATACGCTTAACTTTTCACGTTTTTTATAAAAGATAAAACTAACCACACGAAAAATATATGTAGGTATTTAGGTTTCATATGAATAAACAATGCATATACTTAACTTATTTTTCAATAAAGTAACTTCTTGAACAATCTGATTTTCGATTTAGTACCTGTAAAGTAATTTTTTGAAGAAACTAAAAAAAATCAATTGAATCAATAAAATGCCAAACAATAGGCTAGCTTATATTTTTTTAAAAAAAGGATCTTAAGTTATTCATTAGCGTCCTACTAGATTGAAAAACAAAATGTTTTTTGAGGCATGAATTCACGAAACTTTTAATTTTTAAGTAAGTATTTTTTGTCAATACGAGCCAAAACGCTGTCAGCATGATGGTCTATATTTTGACTGTTTCATGACGTCACGATAACACTAAACGTTATCAAACGGAGTGTTTGACAAAATTATTAGTCAATAATAATTAGTTTGTCGTGTACTCCTTTGGTGACATCAAGTAAAATCGTGACGTCACAAAATTGACGACAGCGTTTTTACGTTTGGAAAGATTGATTAAATACATATATTTTTAATTAAGTTTTCTACGAAATCCTTATCTTTTATTAATTGATAACGATAAATTCCGGTCCCTTGTTCCACGTATTTCCATGTACACGAAATGAATATTGTTTATATATTAATTTTTTTATGATTCAACTACCCTATTCTACAAGTTTATTAAAATCAAACATTACATTTTAATGGATACATATACAACGAACGAACGAAAAAAGATAACATAATAAAATGTCATATTAAAATTTAAATTAACTTAAGTATAATAAGGTAAAACATATTCTGCCTACGAGTATATAGCTGGGTCAATGTGGCTGTATACTTAAAAAAATATCGCTAATGATACATTTTAAAAAAACTTCTATGAAATTAATTCAAGTTTTAGTATCATGATTATATATTTTTTAATATACAAAAAAAAAGATTTATTTAAGTTCCTCCTACCAAGTTCTTTCATTTGATGTAATATAACACGTTGCATACTTTCATTTTATTTTCCATCTTAAACCCCCCCCCCCCCCCCTAAAGTGGCCGAATATTCAATACCTTGAATTCCTTATGTATAATTATATAGCATGAGAATTTAAATAAAAAAGTCATTACAATTATTCACTATAACTGATGGATTCCAAGTAGGTATAGGTAAAACCTAATTCACCTGGCGACTATGTCAGATTGCAAAACACATATATTTGAACTAAAATTACACACTAAAATACAAACTGAAATATTTAGTGTTCAAGTCTTTACAGATTTTGAATATTTTTAACAAGTCCATAAAAGTTTCCGCTGTGCACGCTTAAACGGTGTTTAAATTTTTTTTATTGAAAAATACACCCCCATACCAGGCGGATAAAAACTACGAACGCTATGCTCTTTGAAATTGTGTAAAAATGCAATTTCCTTGACCATAGCCTTTTAAAAGGTTTCATACGATTCATATGCAATACGCCGGGGCACATTAACTTATTCGTGAGCGCAAATCGCAGCAATGAATGGGCCTGCAACGACTACGGAGTGCAAGCTTTGAGTGCAGAGACACGTGTGTGGCGTCATATGATTCAGGTGCATGCGGGGCGTACCGTCGTCCAATTTCGCGCGCTAAATTGTTCATAACGGAAGTTCATATCCGGACGTCGGGCCGCCCTACGCTTCGGGCGAGATTAGGCGGTAATTACCATTTCCTGTGACACAGGACGCAGACAGCGCTCGAGAAGTGGTTCCTTCTCAGGAGCGGCGCGACGGAAACGTTCCGCATTCGACGCCCGCCGCTGGAAGGAAAAATTACTGCTGCAGTTTCCCGCGATATTGCTTTTTAATTACCCTACATTGTGACGTAATATAATATACTGGGATAGCAGCACGCGACAGAAGGAAAATAAATATGGAGAAAATAAAAGATGCCGCAAAAAATAGCTCCAATGGAGAAGGTTATTTACGAGCGCGCTCACTTAAATTGAGTGTACAGCATTTTGAGCCGGAAAAACTGATTACGTAAGAATGAAGTGGAGTACACGGATAGGCTACATCGCGTCGTATGGAAAGCGCTTCGCTGCCGATATGATTGAATAAGTGAGCACGGTGCTCCCTAATGAAACATATTGAACGTGTATCGAATCACTTAGGCGCGCTGGCGCTGGTGCGTTCCTGCACTCGCTTTTTGGGGCAAGTCAACAAATAACATTATAACAGAGTTTCATTTTAAGAGACACAACGAATTGAATTAACTCTGGCAACTAACGTCAAAGAGAGAGATAAAATGTTATCTTCTTTTTGCTAAATAAATTTCACGCGGCATCAACGCTCACCGCTTTGTTTTTGAAAACATTTACGTAAAGCTGTGCTTTTAATGTCTGCTAATTGTGGATCGTAACTAATCCTTTTATGTTATGATTATAATAGGTCTACTTAGTTTATCAATTAGCTTTAACTTTATAGTAATTATAAATCTTTTTGCTTTATTTTTCCTGTTCTATACGAGGATATTTTGGTTCTATACGTATATCCAATAAGCTACGTGCTCCCGATGGCTGCAGACGGCTGAAGTTCGTGGTATTTGGAAGTCTGCATAGAAGGCCGATGTCCAGCAGTATAGAATTATTGCAGAGTAACATAGATTTTGTTGTGGGCTCTTCTCGGACCAAGGTGCGTTTGGAACCCTTGTAACTAATAATTACTATGTAATACTGCCGATTTTCAATACGCACTTTTAACTATAATTTTTATTCGTTAATATTTTTTTTCTTTATCATACAGGAACAACATCAACTTGGAATTACGGCTTTTCGTGGGTTTTCCGGTAGGGTGAAAAACGCCGCGGGCGGAGCCATCAATAAAGTGTTACCTAAAAATTCGTTTTCATGTCGGTAAATCGTAGGCTTTGGTTTTTCACAAACTTTTCGGCAAACTTCCCAGAGCTGACAACTCGGAGGCTGTCGCGTACAAAGCAACGGATTTTTCGCCGCGGCCGCCCTGCCACGCCGGACATTCTCAAAGAGCTTTGCTGTCCACCGCACTGTTATTGCATGTCACCTACCTGTAGCCTACCTACTTTACTAAGTACCCAGTTTTGTTTCACTAATATCCCCATTTCAGAGCACACTCAAACAGCTTCACGTTAATGGGCCCGAGAGGTCTAGGATTCGCCCTTGGAATATTGTCATACGCTACGCAATTTCTACTAGAACTTTTGGGCTAATTGGGGGGAAAATAGAATATTATCATCGGTCAGTCTATATACAAGCGAAACAAAAATTAAGAGTTAAGTATTTTTTAATAAATCTTAGGAGCATGATAGAGACAGATTGTTATACACATGTGTATAACTTAAGCTCGGTAAATAAAATAAATAGTGCTTTTTATATAGTGTACTTTAAAAACGCTGTTTATTTGTACCACAAAATACATTATACTCATCACAAATAATCGAAATTTTAAATTAATAACATCCGAACATCAACAACTAATTTCTTTAACCACAGAACATAAAAAACGTTAAAGCTAGCGCTTTAGCAATAGAAAATAGTACCTATTTAAAAAAATAGGCTAAGCATATTTTATTTTACCATAAATTCGAACTGAAGATTACAGTGCCAAAAGGGAATTTTTGAAAATATACAAGTAAAATAAATTCATCCCCACTTATATGTGGGATAGGTCTCCTAAAAAAAAATTTTTCAAAATTTTATTCGACGACTTTGTTCACATTTTTATTGTATTGTACAGCTTTCTAGTAGTTATAGTCTCTGCAATAAACCGCTCACGAGCGGACGGGCGGACAGACAGACAGACGTGGCGAAACTATAAGGGTTCCTTGTGGACTACTGAATTAATTTTCTTAAAAACATACACACCAAAGGCAAATACCAAAGGTAAATTCAAGTCGGGTGATCGTTGATTTGTTTTCTTTGATAAAAACACTTGGAATTATAATCATAATATATTACGCAAGATACCAATAAGCTTATTTATCTGTTTGAGTACCCTTCCAGATATGCAGTATTTACAAATAATGACGTAATGACATTGTTAAGTTTATAAATGTATACGTATCTTCAGCAAAAAATTGCCATAGCGATAAAACTTAAATATATATATGTATATATACCTAATGTATTTATTATTTAACAAACTAGGTAAAGGAAATGTTGCTTTAATACAAAATCACGAATTTGTAGACAACAGATAGACAAATAAAAATTTTAAAAAGTTTGTTTGTGTTTTAGTATCGTGTAAATAATTAAATAATAGTTTTAATTGATGTTAAAATGTTTCAGTTACGTGTTTCCTCTAACTGTAACTGCATTTGTGAAAACATAATTATTTTGATTTTTACATCACAGATTGACACTTCAATTATATTTAAGTATTGATGTTAAAATGCACGTAACTTTTCAGTTGCACCGTTCCTCAAAAAGTGATGGAAAAATATCGTGAGCCTGCATACAAGAGAATTTTCTTAATTTATCTTTGTGTGTGAAGTCTGCCAATTCACATTGGGCCATTTGCCAGCGTGCTGGACTAATAGCCTAACCCCTCTCATTCTGAGCGGAGACCCGTGCTCAACAATTCATTGTTGTTGTTGGTTGGTTCATGGGTTGTTAATGATGAATAATGATGATGTACTAATGTTAACATAAAGAAGTCTGATCAAAAAAAAATAATAAAACACTTTATTACACCATAAACAAAATAACAAAATTTTACAAAAACAAACCAAGTAAAAATAGAAACAAAAAATTGATATATTGATTATAATCCACCATTATTTTGTACTCTATAATTAGGACAAGAAAACCATAAAATACAAACATATAGCTTGAGGTCGTGCTATATAAATTCGTCATTTATTAGCACATTTACTACGTACATGATGCTAATACTTGTACTCAGTCGAAGGTAACGCAAAAGATGGTGTTCATCTGTGATTTGAAGAGACGCTTTTTTTGTGTGCCTAAACGAATTGCAGTTTCAGGTCTTACACAACGTAAGTCTCTATGAATAAATATTGTATTGCTTTTTTATCCTTGGCTTGATTAATCAAGCCATTTATTAAATTGACATTCATTAATCAAGCCATTTTTTTTACAAATAAAAACTGAATGGGCAATACCTCAGGTCCGTATTTTAATTACGAGTATGTCGGTTATGTCGGACGCTACCTATGCCTACATTAGGAACTTTAGAAATATTAACTATTTTATATTTATATTTTAGATATTTAGAAATTATTTAATACATAAAACGTTAAGACAATTTGGAAATAAACGAGGAAATTAATAATATCTCTACAATGTAGAGAAACGGGTAAAGTGTAATTGGCTACAATTGTCGAAGGACGATTAATTTTACCTTTATAAAACTACAGAGTCGACCTTCTCTAGTTGTTTTGTTTTAATTAGGTAAATTAAAAAGATCTGTAATGGAAATACCTAGTCTTTTAGGATACAATATCTACATTTCAACAAAAAAATATTTTTTCATTTCTCATACTCGGAAAGTATTTTAAATATTACATACATATAATGACAATTAATTACAATTAATTTTAATGACAATTAATTTTAAATATTTATATAGTATTTAATATTAAAAAAATGTAAAGTGAATTTTGTCTAAAGTTATTTCCGAACGACTATTTGCCGTCTCATTTCTTCTCGCGCTTTCTCTCTTTCTATCTCCCCAAGATATTATATTAAATAAGATGTTTTTAAGGTGCATAGTGCTATCTAAAGGTTTATTTTAAAGACCATACAAATGTGAACCAGTAATTTTATATTGCAATAAGCAATACAGGTATTCCACCAAAGGAAAAGTGAATTCTATTACATTAGTGGTTCTTCGAGTAGGATGTAACGAGATTTTTACGTAAGTCATTCTCCTTAGAGAGAGCCGCCTAGCGGGGAAAGCAGTCGTTCAATTTGATGACTGCTTTACCGACGTTTCAAGAGCGGGCCAAATAAATAGACAATAATTATAATTTCCTCGTAATCGAAATGCAATTTCCTCATATTCGAAATGAAAAGTAGAGTGTTTAACACGGGTAAAAGAATCAATTCCTACTCGGACTATAGCCGCACTCACTACGCCCGTGCGTCTAAATACCTCGGGAATTGATTCTTTCCACCCTCGGTGAACAATCTACTATTTAGCCATTGCCAAATTCGTAAATTAATAAATAGCTGAAGATTTACAACACTGAAATGTATTCGGAATTGGAAACGATATTTTACGACTTTTAAGTGTACAATTTAGGTGTGATAATATCTTACGTTGAGTAAGATTTCTCTGTCTGTGAAAACTATTATTTATATTAAGGTAATAATGTAGGTATTTTATCTTTTAAAAACAAGTAAATTTTAAGTCGAGTTTTATTTATTAAGCTCTTACATATAAAATAAAAAACTCCTCGAAAATTAAAGAATAAAATACTTAAGTCACAACACAATTTATACATATGTAAATATATTGTTTTAAAACCCTAAATGTAAAGTATCTAAGCACCTAATCTTATTGTAAATCGTCTGTAGAAGATAACCTACCAATTTAAGTGACTTTATCAATTTTATTAGGTTTTAAGTTTTAATTGGTGTTTGAAGATTACACGAATGACAGGTGGATAGTACAACCGTCCCTGAATCTGTAAATCCATCTTTCTTGTTACTATTCAGAGATTCGGGTTCAAATCCCAGTTGTTCAAGTATTTAATTTAATAGACGAGTACGTAGGGCATTTTTATATATAAATGTCGTATAAATATACGCGATATATCGTTACATTTCACTTCCATATATTATTTACTAGCGCGCGACTTCGTCCGTGTGGAATTCAGTTTTTACAAATACGCGTGGGAACCGTGGATTTTCTGGGATGAAATATAGCCTATGTGTATAATATTGATCCAGAATAAAATCTACTTTGTAATCTAGTAGTCGTAGCGCAAAGGAGTAAATAAATAAATATAATAAATAAATATACTTAAACAATACACATCACTATCTAGCCCCAAAGTAAACATACAGGGTTCTTGTGTTATGGGTGCTAAGATAGTTGATATTATAATATTAATATACTACATATAAATACTTATATAACGTATAAATACACACAGACACTGGAAAAAACCCATGCTCATCACACAAATATTTTCCAGTTGTAGGAATCGAACCCACGGCCGTGGATGCAGAAAGCAGGGTCACTACCCACTGCACCACGCGGCCGTCAAAAAAAAGTAAAGGAGTAAAAGGACAAACGTACACACTTACACACAAACTATCGCCTTTATAATGTTAGTGTGATTTACTTGCAAATATCGCACGTTAAAACAGCCACATTAGCGTGCCGCAGGTATAGTAACATCTCAATTACATATATTTGCTTGCAAATATCGCACAACTGATGCAAATTGAGACAGATCACGACGCGAGGCGCTAACTGGTGCAGAGTGATTGTTTACAGCGAATAGCGATCGCACTTGACCGATCGATGAGAACAAATACTTGTATGTTAGGTACATAGTTAGTGAACTGTATACCTGACTCCGTACATGAACACTGATCACGTATTATATGCCATAGCTGTGTTGTCGCGTGAATTACGTTTCTATGGAAATGTCGAGATAAAAAGTATGTGCCATTTCATAAAATACCATACTTGTAAATGTCTGTGGCGAACTTTTATTTAAATGTTCTGACGTGACTAAATGACAAACATCCATACAAACTTTCGTCTTTTAATAGTAGGAAGGTACGTAGTTTGTTAACTTGACTCTATCCTATAAGTCCTCACCACTTAGATACGTCGTAACAAATGGAAAAATCTTTGCAATTTAGGTAAGTCCGTACAAGTTTCCAATCGTACAGTTCTATCAGGCTACAACAGTGTAGTGTGTAGTATTTGTCCCCACATTTATGCATGAAATATTCCTGCGTAGACGGCTTGTCTCAAGATGAGACTGGTCACAGTAGTCAAAATTCGATCGAGACGACGTTATTATATTTTGGTCCTACCAAAAATAATAATATATCAATACATCTCTCATCAGATCTCAGAATCAGACTCACAATCATCTATCGATTTCAATAAAAAAAAATCATCAATATAGAAGTTACTAGTTAGTCATACTTTAAGTTAACTTGCATAAAATTATAATGTTCTCCTAACAATTACACTTCTTACAATTTTCCTTTTTTGGAAATAAGTCCAGCATATAAAGAATTTAAACCATGAACACTAATAAAACTTTGTGTAAATACCTATACTACGTTGAGATTTATGAATAAAACATTCTATATTATACAGCAATCAATATACCGAATGATAAATTACTTGTAAACATAAAACTCACATACCTAATAGACAATCATAAAACTTCAACCTTTTTTTGAAGTTGAATTAAACTATGCAATTTCTTTAAAACTAAAATATGAAAGAATCATATCTGCAGTATGTAATAAAACAAACATACCACAACAAAAAGTAACAAATGTGAACGTCTGGGATTAAAACTATAAGAACTCACAAAAACTATAACACAAAAGTTACCTTTGCGCAATAAGCTTTAGATATAATAGTAAACATGTATACAATTGACAAATTAAAAAATGTATTAAAACAAACTACCCTGAACATTGTTTAATACAATTTGATGGATCTCATCTAGAACAATTTAAAATAGGCTACTTCACATTTTTTTTAATTGTTCATTATCGTTTTACTAGATTGAAAAACAAATATCGTATTTTTTGAGAATTACATGAAAGTTTCAATTTTTAAATATTTTTTTACGATACGAGCCAAAACGCCTGTCGGCCATGATGGTCTACATTTTAACTGTTTCATGACGTCACGTTAACAAATCCTTTACAAACAGAGCGTTTGACAAAAATATTAGTTAACAATAATTAGTTTGACGTTTGGTATCAAGAAACGACGTCACAAAATGGACGACAGCATTTTTGACGTTTGGAAAATTTTAAAAAATACATGATTTTTAAATGAAGTTTTTCAAGAAACTAATTAACTAGTATCGATTAGTTAGAATTATTAATTAGTATCGATATATTTCGGACCCTTATTCCATGTCCTACACGAGATTAATATTGTTAATATTAAATTTGATATGAGTCATCTACCCTATTAAATTAATAAAGATTTCTAAAACCCCGAATGGGAAATCCGAGAAAATATATACTTACACAGTGTAAGTATATATTACCGCCGCAACTAAATGACGTATCTAAAGACACAACTTAATTATAATAATTTCTTATTGACTTTTCTTATTATTCAAATCTTTAACTTTCCTAAGTTTGCTCACGTAGTTACTTTTTCTCTTCAATATTTGCTAAAGGCTTTTTGTTTGCATAAATCACAGCGAGTTTAGAGTGCAGCGACATCCGAGGCATCAGGTGCGATACACTCACGCAAATATTTTATGAAAATACCGAGAATGTCGTACTAGGGATGCTCTATATCGATACATACTTGTGTAAAGATACTGTCCTTTGTTCCGATATCATTTCACAGTTATTTATGTATTTGTAAGCAAATAATTTAAAGATTTGCATGTGTTTCATCCATATATCAGCCAATGAACGTCAACGGTTCACATAGGCCTTTTATAGGGACTTCCAAATACTATAAAACTGTACTGTCTTGTCATCATGTCTATGTCATGTCTATTAAGAATCATAAGATGTCATTTAAATGGTTTCATTAATAAAATAATGGAGTAGGTAGGTATAAGTCTATTGGAATCATGATTTTTGAATTTACTTGTAAGTCGAGAAAATAATGTAAAAAGAATTAACTATATCAGATAGGACATGATGAAGTGTTTAGGTAATTTCAAGTATAACATAAATTAAAAGTATAAACAAAGACAATACTCTCTTATACATGACATCATGAAGCCGTTAAACCCATAAGAAAAATGCAAATTAAAAACAATACATTGTAAAATGTAATTAAGAAACTCATTTAACTTTCCCGCTATTTTGTATTCCACGATTATTAGTTTGAGATATAAAAAGTAATAAGTTTAAAATATATCGAGTATAGTAGTAGACATGACTAGAGCCGAGGCTGGAGGGTGTCGTGGCGGCCGCATCCTACAGCCAAACGGTAAACACTTTGCTGTAATCTCGAGATGAGAAAACTTTCAGTTCTCTTAATTCAGAAACTTATTCAACAACCTAACAACCTTAGAGCGGACCGCCGCGCGCCGCCCTGCGCCGCCCGGACACTAGACAAACAAACTTACTCTTTAATCTTTGTCTTTATTAAAATAAACATTAAAAGACAAAATATTAGATCACTTTTTTATCTTTTTTACAGATATAGAAGAAAACGGTGAGTGAAAGAACAAGAAGGTATAGATTTCCTACTTGATATAGGTAGTATTAAGATTGTATAGTGTTGCCTTTGCTTTTGCCATACATAAAATAAGATTACAGTCTACGTAATATTTTACTAATTATTAAGGCTATTAAGTAGAAAACAAATAATTATACATATTTTTGTAAATATATTTGAAAAATGACCAATATTCCTGTTCTCCTAGACAGTGCTATGAGTGGGCACGACAAACAGTTCTGCGTGAGGGGACCGAATCATCACCTCTCGATGATGAGTCCTAACTATGCAGCTAGCTAATTAGCTATGTATTCTGAAAATTCTCAACTTAAATTATGACGATCAATCATAATAATCAATAATGTTTATCAAAGACTACTAGGCATTATGTACCATATTTCAACCATCAAAACCGTAAAACTTTGTTGTAAATTAAAAATATCTCATGTAATATCACATTATTCAATGACTTATTGACAGACTGAAGTGGGGCTTCAGGATATGTTCATGATGATACGAACAGAATAGATATTAGGTATAGGATTATCCAACCTTATCTGCATATCTGAGCCATGATAACGATCTCGACGAGACATCTCCGACTACAAAACCGCACATAACCGCTCAGTAGCCATCGAGCATTATAACAGACGCGTGTATTATCCATATACAGTTTCAATGGAATAAAATGAAAAAGTAAAAACATTCGCCAAAAGCAATTTGGATGTGCCGTGTCAATTCAATTACTAACGCCGAGCGCTTTAGTACCTCGTTGAAGATTAGGGCAATGAAAAAGTATTGCAGGAAAAAACCTAACAAGCATTTAATAGACAGGTAGGCACTCTAAGCTTCCGATTACTTTTTAAACTTATTTAAAGTCTGTTAATACTTCTACGTTTGCATAACCAATTTAAGCAGGTTTTTCACAAATTTTATATTTATTATTAAACAAAGTTGCATGTTAACAATAACAAGTGATTTGTCTAAGTAAAGAATAAGTAGGTATTAATCATATACGTATAGATTTATGCATATTTAAAATTTATTACGTAAACAAGCTCTATTCGTAGAACTTTTTCGAACATTCCAGTGTATCGAAAATAATGTGAAACATATCACTGTATTTTCGTCTCTTTGAAAATATCAAGTATAATACGTAGTAATTAAGGGTAATTTATTTTGAATCACTCCTTTTATTACCAAGGCTGAGTGATAATGTCGCCATTTCTCAGATGACTCCAGCCAAGAGGGTTCCACTGTGCGAGGTGACGGACACGCGGCCGAGCGTGACTGTCACTGACATGGACACAGTACAAGAAGAGAACGACAATGACAGGTATGGAAATTGTAATTACTATTAATTTATTGCATATAAGACGAATATTCATAAATATAATCTTCAGTCAGTTAAGTGTGGCAACTAAACAATTAACCCGAAGTTTAGATACGGAAAAACTTTAAGTAGCAAAAATTTTAAAATGCTATCAACTCGAGATAAACTGCGCTGGTAAGATTTATAACAATTTAATTAATAAAATAGTCCATTAAAAACTATATTTAATGATATGTGAATAACACAATTAATATATATTAATAATGTTAGAAGAAAAAGTTAATAAATAAATATACTTAAACAATACACATCACTATCTAGCTCAAAAGTAAGCATAAGGATAATTAATACAAACAGCATACAAAAAAAATAGAAAAATAATAATAAGTGAGTGATAATAAAATATATATATATAAAACTATAACACATTAAATTCGTTATCTAATGCTAAAGTTAATCATCACGCAATTGAAAGTCATCACCGGATTTATAATGTCATAAAAATAGTTTGATAAGCAAACATTGAGATCATGGCGGCATCCACATAGACATGTCCTATTTTTCTTTTATCTGCGATCTACTCGTATCGAGTTTCCGTGATTTCATCTGTAATATTAAATCGATAAGAGAGGCGCCTATTTACGACATATTATTTAGATTAATATCAAATTTCGGCAATTCCTCAATGAGATGATTTTATCTATATTGTCTATAATTTTTTTTTTTACATTATTGGATCTTATTTCTTGGAAATTTTCTATTTTTTCTTCTATTCTAAATCTTACTATTTCTTCGGAAACCAATTGTTTTACCTTAACACCTGAAGCTGCTACGTGAACGAACTCTATTCTGTTCGTGAAGAAGTGAATAACGATGATGACAAATATAATAATTCATCAATTGATTTTTACAAATGTTCACCAAAATCACTAACTGCGATCTTAGAACATTAGATGCCATCTCAAAGTGATTCGTAGGTTCAAGTAATTACTCTGAATAATCTTAAAATATTACCAAATTAGTTGTTTATAAGAAATTAAAATTGACTTTTAAAGACTTTCTTCGCCATATTTAACCATGTTTATCGCCACAAAGGTAAAATATGCTGAAGATTTAATTAAAGTGTACTTTTTTACTTCTTTTTGTTCTTTATGTCCGTTAGATGAATGCTTACCTATCTTTAAGAGATCAGTTGCACGCCTATCTACTTTATTGTTTAAAAAAGAAACCTCATACTCTTCCTACATATTTAATAGACGATAACTACGTCGAAAAGAATGTAAATGAACCAAAAATGTTAATATAGAATTATTACAAATTAGTTTAAAGATTGGAGATAAATATCTCCAAATATCTCTAACATTGTTCTTATTTGATTTTGATGTACAAACAAGATTTTCTTATCAAGATTCATCAAAACCAGCACTCATAGTCCGAAAGTTAAACATTTTTCATATCAGTTGCCTTTCTTTGTATATGTAATACAAAGAAAGACTTCATACATGAATGTGTTATATTTTTGGAATTCAAAAGATATAGATATTTATGCAAGCTTACGATAACATCCTCAGTTTGCATTCACAATGCATATTTGGAGATTTGGCGTTCAGTGTTGAAGTCTAAACTGCTCAACAAAGATTTCTGTGTGCCTTATAAAAATAGGGTGATCTATGTATCTATAATAACTACGATTAAGTATACGTCATTATAATTTGGACGTTCATTTGACATATTATACACGTTTTAGCTGAGGTTGAAAAGAAGATTTTTTCAATTCAGGAAAAAGTATAGGTAAGGCCCCTGCTGCCCAAAGCGAAAGGGTCTCGGATGAATATTCTGGACTTTAAATCATATGATATAGTATGCTACAAACCTTACAAAGTAAAGTCATGATTTGCCAGAGTTTCGTTGTTGCACTAAGTCCTATGTTCATATTCGTTCATGCTACTGACTTCATACTTCATATATTTAATTTTAAGATAATAAAATTATATAACGAACATATAGTAAAATGTATATTGTTTTAAACACATAAATAACACTACTTGTAGGACTGCTTGAATAATAATATTGCAAGACGTATCTCGCTGTATCAATAAAATAATATCCTAGTAGACAAATAATACACCTTGTATGTACCGGTTCGCTATCGGTTATTTATATTTAATTCTGAAAATTCAATACAGGACGCTCTTTCGATCCGCCTGTATAAGATCGGGAAGTATGAAATGCATACACAAAGGGGGATTTCGGTGCAGAGCCAGCGAAATATTTATGACGTTTGATAGACCGCTTTGTGTCGCATAACACCGTTCATTCTCACCAGCTCTCAAACAAACTAAAAACCTAAGCTTTAAAGGAACTTAGATTCCCTGGACGTTCAAAGAGCCTAGAATAGCACACGCTTCTGCATATTGGAAATAAAAATGTATTTTCAACAATGAATAGGATACGATTCTAAAGGTTTTGAGTTCCATAAATAAAGATTATATTTTATATCCATTTGATCAATTTAAGGTCCCCGATATCTAACGTCACCCGGACGTGGGTTTTCTAACTCACGATCTCGGGGGCGTCCGGACTGATTCACTGAGGTCACGGTTACACCTTCCCGAATGGCCCTTGAGGTCCGAGTCTCATAAGAGACGCTCTTAGAGAGCCGTTCCGTCCTCTATCTTGGCGATGCTTCTGCGCTCGCCCAAACCCCCGGTGACGCCGTAGTAGTGCCACATGGAGCCATCGGCACTTACTCATTACGAAAAAAAAAATTGATCAATTTATGTTAGTAGCCAATAGTTTTAGCTACAATCTCTACTTATACTGCCGCAATGAGCTACTATTATGTACCTACTTAACTATTTAAACATTGGATGATGCATAAAAATAATTGTTTTGAATTTGAATTTATGTATTTATGAAGTCTTGCCTCTTTACATGAGGCAGTGCCTTTCCGTTAACTACGTATTTTAATATTATAAGTAGTATTACATATAAAATTATTATTTAAATACAAGCATATAATATAAATAGGAAATGCAAAAAATCAAATAAGAAACAATAGCTGCTATTATGTAGTATGTTTGCGTGTTTAATATTTTTATCCTTATGAAAAAAAAATAATAATATTTGCCATATTTTTTTTTAAATATGACCAATTACCTTTAATTTTATTTTTATAATAGGTTTAGGTAGTTAATTTAGTTAAATATTAGTGTAAATAATTGTACATATTTCAATAAATAAAGTTTAAAAAAAAATATGACCAATATTCCGATTCTCCTCTAACTAGTCCTGAGAGTGAAGATCGAACTACGACCTTTCGGTGTTGAGTCCGGCCCCTTCGTGGAGCTATGGAGGGTTTATATATATTTATTATTGTATCACTTTGTTGTATAGTGACGAATCGTCATACTCCGACTTGGGTCACCTCCGGGAACGCACCCATGCAATGCTGAGCCCAGTACAGGAGCCGCTTCTTCAGAATTCAAACTCGCTGCCAAACAGTCGACGTGTCTCACACGATATAGACTCCAAAGTGGCAGCCGGCCTTAACACAAGGTATTTTGTTAATTAACTACAGCTTCCAACACTGGTTCATCCGATATTGCGTTCTGTATCTTGGAATAAGTAAGCAGGGCCTGTAGCCATGTGGTACATCGATTCTCTTGCTACAATCGCAAACATTTCGAAAATTAAAATGTATAGAAGTGACATTCGTTATCGATAGGTCACATGGTCAAGTTGTCGTTGGGATCTGTCATTCTCATTTTTTTAGTTTTCGTTAGCGTTAGTAGTTAAAAAGAGTATCGACGTGCAACATGGCTTTAGGCCCTGAACACAAGTTTGAACGGTACAGAACGGAATCTATAATAGTAGGTAACTAATGTACATAAGCGAGGCTTAAATAGTTAAATAAATATAAACCTACCAACTTGTTAAGTTAAGCAGTAAATAGTAGATTGTTATACAAGGGGCTAAAAAGACCATTATATACGAGGTATTTTTAGGGCCCGAGACGAAGGCGAGGGCCGCCTAAATAGAAACCGAGTTTATAATGGGTTTAGCCCCACGTGTTACACTCTGCTTTTCACTACGATTGCGAGAAAATAAAAAAAAAGGTTTAGTACAATATTCAATGATTTATTTTAATTGAAAATTAAATGTACAAAGTCTACAATTCTGGATATTAAGGGAGATGCTTTTACCCGGTAACATAATTTCCGACTACTTTGAAGATAAATAATGAATATATGAGGTAAACGTGGGAGATAATAGTTTAAAAAACTCCTTTCGTTAGTGAATCCATTCGTTATTGTTTTCTTCACTTATTAAATTTTTCGTAGGTAGCGTAGGTAAGTATTTAAGTAAATGCGTCTCGACTTTGATGGTAACAGATTGAAAATTTCATCCATCTCCAAATTAGGATCACCTTTCTCACTAGACGAAGAAAACAATAACAATTATTGTTGAAAAATATGTAAGTTACGGTCACAAATTTCGGAAAAAAATCAAGTTTGTATTATTCACGCCAATTGTTTTTTAAATTCTCGCTTTTTAATTTTATTTTTTTCACATGAGAAAAAGGCAAAGGTATTACACCGTAAAGGATGTCCCATGTCTTCAAATGTCGCTCTATTCGCAACTCAATAAAAATTAAATAAAAAAAATAAACGCATTCCACAGACAAGAACGCTGCATTTCATTCCAATTTACCATGCATACATACATATGCCTTACCTATAATGATTCTATTTTCGAATAAAACCTCCTCCGTTTTATAGTAGGCTAGTACTTGGCTAGTACTCGTAACAGACAAGAATTAAAAAAACAAAATTACTTTAGCCCCTAGAGGCTAATATGCTTGTTTAGCCCCGCTGTGGAGTGGTAATATGACAGTGTTTTTGAGCAAGAGTAGTGAAAAATTTTTTTTTACCTATTTAAGCCTCGTAACTTTATTGAAAGGCTAAAGTTTTTGAAGCTACTGTGAACTTCATAATCCGTTAAAATTAGTTTGCAGTTGATACACACTTTATAATTAAAGAATTATAATTGTCGAGTATCAGCATAGTTGTAGTCTACAGTTGCAATTTTTTGTCAGCATATTCTGCTTTTGTCAGCGTACCCGCTTTAATCTTAAATTACAAAATATTCTCAGTAGAGCATTGGTCCCTACGAGTAAAACATATGCCGTGTTTAGTTTTTTACCACATTTTTTTAATATAATGTCTAGGTATTGACAAAAGATTTTTTTTACCGTTTAGTAATCGATATTATCGACAAGCATATTTACCACAAACGTTTCTATTTATAATTATCATGGCTTTTCACGCGTTTAATTCGCGATTCCAAAATTTGTGCTCTCGAATCGTCTAGATAATCTACCGATTTTCTTACATGAAGCAATAGTTCTTGCTTACAGTTTTTGGTCGGTTCACGCAGTGTTTACCCTAATACGATTTTATATTCGACTCGACAAACAGATAGACTAACAACTACTATAATGCTAATAGTGTAAAGTATTCTATAAATGCGACTCTTGGCGATAATAATAATATGAAGCATATGTAATATGTATATTGTATTGTATGTAATGAAATGTAAAGCAATACTCAGTTTTTTTTTATTCCAATTATCACCCCATGCGATCTTGTTTTCGAGTGAGGTGGACACGTCCAACAGATAGACTAACAACTATTACTATTTTATATGCTAATAGTGTAAAGTATTCTATAAAGGCGACCCTCGGCGATTATCGCAGCGTTTCGGCGCCCGTCGCAAGCGCTCGCACTATGCGCTGCTACCCAAAGACGATTTTTGTCCGAGCTGTCACCGAACTCTAGAACCTCTATGGCTTCGACCCACGAGCATCCAGCGTCTCCCGCAGAAATCTTGGGCCAGTAAGCTTTAAGTGTTACAATACCTCTATATGTAATAATGTATAAATTGTAACGTTTTTAACATTCAAACTCTTGTCAGTTATTAACTGCATGTATCATTTTCATGAAATTATAACTAATATTTATAAATAATCTTAATGATTGTTAAATATTATAAAGGTCAGAATGTTTAAAGCATAAAGTCTTGAAAGATCATAAATCAGGCCGGAACCGTCCAAGCCGTTGACTGACAGTCGCGCAAATGTACCTATATGACATGAGTTTCAACTTTTACCTCGACACGCTACATCTTTACAACTGACATCGTACTGTACAAATCGTGAAATTATTGTTATCGTAATTTAAAAAAATCTTTACTAAGTTAACATTTTTAACGAAAAAGTAAAAAAACCCGTATGGTTACTTTCTATTATTCTGTTTATAGTTAGATAATGAAAAAATCACGATAATATATCTAATGTAAATGAGAGACCTACTTTAAACTATGCCGCTACCTGCTTTATATCTCTGACAATACTTGACACCTACAATGCGTCCGCACAATTCAAAAGCACACCCTATAGTTGCTAACAGAGAGACTGCTTGACAATGCTTTTGTTAGCACTCGCTATAAATGCTTCTCACACAATCTAATTAAAATACCAATAAGTTTCTAATACACCGCTCTTCATATATTTACCATTTTATGTAGTTTACTATATTTTATTATATTACTTTTATATTTTCATTGTTTGTGTTAACATAAATGTTTTGACATTCTCGACATTTCAGCTTATAAAGATTTGGTTGTTTTCAGCGAAGCCTTAAGCAAAGCGTTATCAGCTCTATACGCTAAGCTTTTAGTGGTGCTTGGATTGGCATTTCCAGTAACTGAAGTAATTGCCAACGGCGTACCCGATGCTTACTATCAGGTAAAATTACTATCAAAATAAATAGAAAAATTACTACTGTTAATCAATAGTCAAAATACAACATATTTATCTTTTACAGGGGTTTTACATGTATCTTTATTTAGTGTCACTCATATTTGTGATATTTCAATACGCGACTTTGATGCGAGAAAAAGCATTCAACATGATAATTAATAACCGAGGTAAGGATACCTGCTCAGAGCAATTATGTTTAGTAAAATAACAAAAATCTTTAGCCTTCGTAATTAGTCGCATTTGCGTAACAAAATACGACATTAAAATCACATCTTGTTTGCATAATTACCACTGCAAAGAATATTACCTTCTTAACTTCGTATTCCACTAACGTTTTCAGTCATTCCTGTAATGAATGGTTATTAATTTCATATACGAGTGTTTTCAACGTCTGTCAAAATGAGTGATTAAATTAAATGTTTGCTATTTTTAGACGCAGTAGACAAAGAAGATAAGAACGGCACCGGTAGAGCTACACCTACAGAAAGGTTAAAAGAAAAGGAAACAATATCTCGTTACGGAAGTTTTTATTTAAGGCTCGGGGCCATAGGTATAATCGTGTGACATGCGCCCAATTTATTATTTGTCAACTTTGAGTTACATAAACTATTTTTCGGCAGCTTTTGGCATCGGATCGATGGTATACAGCGGGCTGGAGTTCGGGGAGTACTTTGAAATGTCTGATCGCTGTCGGTCAGTTCTGTCCGCACTGACTCCAGCGTTACGAATGACGTTAACGCTCGCTCAAATGCAGTTTATATTTCTTACGAACAAAGACATCGAGATGGGCAGTTACAAATTGATACAAAGATTTGGATTTATGCATATGATCGCTACGAATCTATGCGAGTGGTTATACGTTTTGGTCGAGGAAACAAAACATGAAATACATCATCTTGAACATTCAATGTTCGCAAAATCTAACAGCACTCATAATAGTACGAACGAGATGCCTTGTCGGCGATCAAATATTATGGGTACACTAGTACAAAATGCATCTCCATTTCTCTTCCCATGCACTATTGAATACTCTCTAATATGTGCTGTTATTCTATATGAAATGTGGAAAGAGGTAAAATTCAGTTTCACAACATATTTAGTTCACACAATGAGTAGCATGACTAATTTGATGTTATTTTCAGGTTAAATGTACACCTGAAGATTTTGAAAAGAAATTTATGTACCCAAAAAACAAATCACGCAATAATTCAGTGACACCAGAGAAAATATTACAACAGTTTGGTTTGTATTTTATACCAACTAATTTTAACAGCTAAAATTCACAGAATGGGATTAAGATACGAATTGGGATACAGAGGGTAAAATTGAGAACTGTACAGTTTTTTGTAATGATTTTGATTGAGATTTCGATTAGATAAAACTGTACAGTTCTCAATGTTGCCTACACACCAACGATTCAACTGAAGGTCTGTAGCCCGCATTAGAATATAAATACCAGAATTTTATCTATATCTCTCTTCGTATACCAAATTCCAATGTCTGAAGATCTGTAGCCCACATTAGACGATTATCTCCAATTATGTTGTACGCAGTTTATGATGTCTTTGTCATATGAAGCTTTAGCCAAGAATGTAACAGGTTAATCTTTTTTTTCAGCTGGTATGTTAGGTGTAAGTTCTCCTCACGGCAGTAGAGCAGCTCTTCATCACTTCTCAGTGGATTGTTCGCACGCACACAGAGGACTGTTCGCTGGAATACTCCTCATTGTTCTCACTATCATATCATTAATCATGTTCTTCGTGCTCGCAAGCAACCCTACTACAGTCAATGTAAGGTGAAATTTATGGGAATGTGGCAATTAATTTATATAATTTGAATGATTTTACTATTTATATTAATTTATTTTCTAGGATGCCATATTTGAAGTAAACATATGCGAATTAATATTGTACACTATCAGTATATTAGCATCAGCAACTGCCCTAAAACAAATGAGAGTTCTACCATATAAAAGAAAAAGTCAAGGTACTTGCATTCATTTGTTTATTTGTCTAAATCAAACTAACAATATCTTTTTTCCTTTTTATAATATTAAGTAGGTGCCGTGTGGATATGACCTCTGCCTCCGATTCCGGAGGGTTCGAATCCGGTCCTGGGCATGCACCTCCAACTTTTCTGTTGTGTGCATTTTAAGAAATTAAATATCACGTGTGTCAATCGGTGAAAGAAAAACATCGTGAGGAAACCTGCATACCAAAGAATTTTCGTAATTCTCTGCGTATGTGAAGTCTGCCAATCCGCATTGGGCCAGCGTGGTGGACTATTAGCCTAACCCCTCTCATTCTGAGAGGAGACTCGAGCTCAGCAGTGAGCTGATTATGGGTTTATCAAATGAAGTAGGTATCTAAGATTTTTTTAGTTACTTACTTATTTCAATGAAGTATATTTTTATACAATATTTTTGATTGTTTCAGCCGTTTTAGTATTAGATACGTCTTTATTAATTCTTGCACAATCTGGAATGTTCGTGTACTGTATGTTCAGCCTTATTGGTTGTCACCACACGATCAATAATAGCAATGGTTCTGGTCTCACGGGATTTTTCTCTGAGTTTTTGTCTCTGAATCAGGTAATAATTTTTTTTTAATAAAAAAGATTAAGATAGCTGTTATAGCTCAGTGGATATGATCTGTGCCTTAGATTTGTAGGGTTAGGTTCGAATACAGTCCAGGGCATGCATCTCCTATTTTGCAATTATGTGCATTTTAAGAAATTAAATATCACGTGACTCAAATGGTGAAGGATAACGCGAGGAAACCAGCATATTTACCTGAGAATTTTCTCAATTTTCTACATGTGTGAAGTCATTTAATTCAGTTTAACAGTGAGCCGAAAATGAGATATTAATGATGATTTAGATTTACCCAAAACATCTGCTTTTAAAAGATAATTAATTTAATGCATTGTCTTCCAGACTATACTTCAGTCTCTATTTATAATAGACGCATGGTGGCGAAGAAGTAGCAACTCGGAGCAAAGAAGGAGGAAACCAGGGAGACAGCTGGTCACATTTCTTCTTGTAGCAAACATGGCTATGTGGGCAATCAATACGCTTGAGAAGGTGTGTAATGTGTTTAACGGATTACGTTACTTTAATAGCCCGGGATCCGTAGAACATTTTTACAATTGATTACTATCAATTTCCCGTGAGCAGGTTTATCCTAATAAGACGCTCAACTTTTACGAAAATTCTTGATTCTGGTAGTTAACTGAAATACCAGGTAATGAAAATTTCTGAGCGTCGGAACGAGATGATGTACCACGCAATTTGTAGGACATTGTGGCTGTTAAGTTGTATTATTAATAAAACCAACAGTAAAAAACAGCTGGTTAGTAACAACTTTTAATAACCTGGTTATTGATACAAGTTGGGAAGAGGGATGAATTTACCAAAAGTGGATGGATGATGTGTGTTTTGCTTAAGAATATTTTACTGCACCTTCATCACACTTATATTATAAAGGCGAAAGTTTGTATGTAAGTTTGTTTGTGCTGCTGTTACTGAAGCGATTTGGGTGAAATTTGGAATGGAGATAGATATTACTCTGGATTAACACATATTTTACTTTCATCCAGGAAAAATCCATGATTTCCGCGAGATTCGTGAAAAACTGAGTTTATCTGTATTGTTTTGTGTAACAGAATCGTGCTGAATTCCGACCAGCGCACCTCGCCTTCTACGGGCCCTGGGCGTGGACTATCATCACTCACGTCTCCATGCCGCTCGCCATCTTCTACAGATTCCATTCTACGATCTGCCTCTTCGAGATCTGGAAAAACAGCTTCAAAAACAAACCTATCTATTTAAATATATAGCTTGTAATACATATAAAAATAAACGGAAAAACGATCTTCTTATTCTTGTATTTTTATTTACTAACTTCCATAAAGACAAACAACATTATTTTGTTCTGCTTACTGGTTTATACTGTATACAAGAAAATTATTGCTTTAATGAATTTCAAGAAGAATGCATAAGTAGTTGATCAATAACGAAATTCGTTTGTTTCAAAGCAAATAAGATTCATTTTTCAATCATTTTATTTTTAAAAAAAGTAAAATTTGATAGTCTGTTAGACGCTCAATACTGGTGAACGCAAGAAAAAGCACCAGGAAATTGGTCTTTTCCAAAATAATAACTGTTTCGTGCAAAAGTAAACGAAGCTAATTGATAGCTTTTAATTTTCTGCCATTTATCATTGACAAGATGTATGGTACAGGTACAATGAATAATTATAAATAAATAATAAATTCCATTCCAAAAAAAGATAACAAAAGAAATTGTTTAGATAATAAAGTAGGTAGGTACTACGTTATAAGATTTTGTAAAGAATATCATATAGATAGATGTATAGTTTAAAATTGTTTGGTCAAATTTCCGTCAAACGTGATGAAGCATTTAACGCATCGAGTGCTACCCTTTGTCACGACCAACAACTAACAACAATACGCGCTAATTGTTTGCAGTTACTCCACGGCTATACAATCACTTCAATGTATTAAGCATGAAAAGAGGAAAACCGATACTGTATTTCTGCTTCGTTTTTCAAGTATGCGAACACTAAATTTTCCACCTAATTACTAGTGGACTAAACAAACAAAATCTGTTAGTCAGCATTGAAATCATGTATGCGTCATCCTAAGCGGAAGCGTCGTAAATTTTTATGATACCTAGAGCCAAGAATTTTTTTGGACAGATTCACAATGTCATAGGAGCAGTACAAAAGATCAGTAGCGGATTACGTCGCTGATTTTTATCATAGATTCCCTGAGACGTCAATATCTCCTCATATCTTATCTCGCAGAGTTGGATAAATATATCTACTGTGCTTAGACATTCACGATAAATAATCATCAGAAGGGATTACTTTGTGGGAGCCGAAAATGCAGAAAAAACGAATAAAATCGACAAATAGATCGGATATTGACCCTGTAATACGTGTTGATGCGAACAATTTGCTCAATAAAATGGACGATATAATAGAACAATGGTAAGTAACATAATCGTTTTGATAAACCTTGATTATTAAACATACTAATAACCTAGTTATTTTTTTAGTACTGCCATATCTATAATATTCTAAAGAGGTAAAGTTTGTAAGGGGTAATCACTGGATCTACTGACCCGATTTTGTAAATTATTATACCACTAAAAAGCCATTTTATTTGTAAGTGTCATAAGCTATATTTTATACCCGTATTCCTACCGGAAAGGGAACTACGCGGGCGAAACCGCGGGGCGTTGACCAGTCGTAATTTAAGTAAATAACATAGCAGTAGTCCTTTCATTTGTGTGTGTAGTATGGAACCCTTGCCCAGTAGTAGATGTTCAGATGTCAGTTAGTTTAATACTGGGCTACGGATATAGTTCTACCTCTATTGTTTTAGTAAAATTAAGTAATTTCATACTCATACAATATATCAAAGTTGAAGTTGATACAAAATATATCAAATGTTTTATAGGACAAGAGACACACGGGACAGCAGGCCCTCGACTTCTACATTTTACGAGCACGGCCCACATCACCATTACCACCCTTTTCGACAGATTAGCACTAGCTTAGAACGAAAAATTCGACACGGACGGTGGGTACATGTTATATTAAATTGTTTATCTTATTCTCGCTACAAGTATTGTAATACATATTACTGAGTATTATAGGTATATAATTGTAATATACAGTACTAGCTGACGCCGCGCGGTTTCACCCGCGTGATTCCCGTTCCCGTAGCAATACGGGGATAATATATACCCTTTCGCGATAAATGGGCTATCTAACACTGAAAGAATTTTTCAAATCGGACCTGTAGTTCCTAATATTACCGCGTTCAATCTAACAAACAAACAAACAAACTCTTCTGCTTTAAAATATTAGTATAAAAATATAGATTGTGTTCTAAATACCTATACACATATCAACTTATTTAGTCTAATTAATCAAATCACGGAGGGCAATGACCTGCCACATAACCTTAACCACTTTTCTCTTGAAAATAACTTTGTGGTGTAGAGATTATTTTTCTTTTAAGCATTCCTTTTGTCTAGGAATCGAAATCAAATAATTCGCAAAAAGATTAGAACTTTCATTAAAAGATTAACTTGCAAGTTATCAAAAACAATTAATGTCTGAAAATGGAATAGTCAAAGTTTTATGCATCGTTTCCAGCTAAATTAGCTCTCTGATATTAAACAGGTAGATTTTAAGAAACGCATTTCATTTTTTTCTCTTTACATCGCCAAAAACTTTTTAACTCGTCTAACTTTGCAAATCCAACGATTAGGATTTCCTTCCTTTGCATATTGGCAAAGTTACTTTAGTTTTAGTAAAACGACTTTTTGAATAAGATATACAGGAGTCCTGGCTGTAAAATTAACTGACAAAATATTTCAGACTGGTAAAGATAACCTTCTGGCTTATCGATGTGGAATAAGCAGGTAGCAGAAGCAATTTAATAGTTTTTTATTTATAAAATTAATAAGATATGGTAGATCAAACGCTAAGTCAGACTTTTAGAGGTAGACGTCTAATTAATCGCGTAGTGTTGAAGATAAGAAGTGGGGGAGGGGGTGCATGCAGCTCGTTAGGAGGGTCGTCTGAAACTGACACCGCCGGTGCTAATTATTTACCCGTAAGGACATCTAGCCTATAGACGAATGTAAATTTAGTGCAATTAATAGAACGTACGTTGGATAGGTAATCTATACTTATAAAAAAAAACGTGTTGAATTGAGAACCTCCTCTTTTTTTTGAAGTCGGTTTAAAACTGTAACAAGTCAAATTCTGCACATTGAAAATATTTTGAAAATTTTAGTTGGAGAGGATTTGTATAATCGATACTGAAGCCAATTTTATTTTTCTATGTGTCTGTCTGTCCATAATTTTGTTGACCCCGAATGAATTCAAATGAAACTAAGCACAATTTGAGACCATAATACAAATAAGGTTATTGCGAATATCAGAAGGGGTAACATAGTAGTTGAAAGTCCTTTATTGTTAAAAATTCTATTGTAAAAATTGGTATGTGTACTACCAGAAAAATACTAAATAAAATGTAATTAAAGGTTTTTCAAAATTCTACCCTTAAAGGGTAAAAAAGGGTTGAAGTTTTTTTATATAAATCGTCATGCTTTAAATTATATTTTTGTAAAATGTCTAGCGAACTATTAATTATATAACATGCGAAAATATTATTAGAAAGGGGTAAAGTAGGGATTGAAAGTTTACATTGAGATTCACGCAGACAAATTCGTGGGCGTCCGCTTATTATAGAATATGCAGTGGGTTTACTAAGAACTTCTAAATAGAAGCCGTTATATAATACTGTCTAAAGAATAATAATTAGGTAAATACTTTAAAAATACCGTTCTCACGCAAATTTTCAAGATCTACAAGTACTAGTAGTATTTTTGTTACATTATACATTGTTTATATATGTGTATTTGCCAGCTTTTTAAACCCTTTTAAAAAAATCTATAAGTTTCCGCAGACTGAAAAGGTGACCTTATTTAAAAACATTCCCATTTACTTTTCAGCTACCCAACCTTATAATAAATTATTATCAATTACTAATTCTTTACACACATGTGCAAGTTCTAACGTCATAACACCTCCACAGAACTCCAATGGTACAGTCAGTTAAGATCATTACAAGTATCCACATGAGAAATATTTTCGTCTCAACATTTTATTTTTACTAATCTGTCATTAGTTTAGAATTCAAAAGCGAGACGCAATTAAAAAAGTGTTTGTGTGAACGTGGGGTAATTGAAGTGAAAATCCGAGTGTAGGAGTGAGGTAAATTATGTCTAAAAATAAAGAGAAATCCAATCAGATAGCGGCAAAGGATTGGCGGGAGAGATCGGAGCCTCTACTCTCGGTGCCTGAGGATGAAAGGTGAGGCCGAGAGCTTCATTAAATGCACTATTAGACGATAAGAGCTCGTTCAAACAAAACAACTGTGTAACATTATATCGCTACTTTATTTTGTTATAGAATAGTCAACTAATTAGACAGTTTATCCGATGCTTACGCCTTGCGAATTAGTAATCAATAGCTTACCATCTCGCACTGGAATCTGAAAATTTACCACTAGCTAACGCCCCGCGGTTTCACCTATGTAGTTCTTGATCACGTAAGAATGCAGGGATAAAATATAGCCTATATTACTTACAAACAACGATTCTTTCTAACGGTAAAAGAATTGTATAAAACCGTCCATTAGATTCAGAGATTACCCCCTACAATACCTTAACCTCTTTATAACGTAAGTAGGTATACACAGAGGCGTAGCTACCGCAGTATCAGCCGTATCAATGATACGGGGCCCCTGGACTACAGTGACCCCTTACGTGTAAAAGCAAACAATACTGACACTTAATTCCTTGCTTATGCGTGCGCCCTACAGTTGAAAACATCCTACATATGTTAAGTCATTGTGATATTTATTTTAAGCGAGCATTTTTGTTTATTTTGTAAGAAATCTTTACCATTCATTGGGCCCCCTAACTAATTTTGATACGGGGCCCCTCTAAGGCACGCTACACCACTGAGTCTATCTATATAGTAGATATCTTCTCAGATTGTTGTAATTGGATCCAATACGCCGGATTTAAATATGGCCGTGATAAAAATTGCACGGCAATATATCATGCGAGAAGAATTTAATAAATAGCAAACAAGATTACTAGCGAATGATGGGCGATAAAATTATTTGCATTCATAATATATTATTTAACGAGCCAAAAATTAACTATTATACGTAGGCATCGTTTAAACCGTCATAATGTTATTAGGCGAATACACGTTTTGAATTAATTCAATAAATACACAAATTTACGTTTAAAATTCACGTTGTAATTACCTGTATTTTGATGAACTAGGTGAGTGTAGGTATATTTTTATACAAATTCGCTTGTTAAAATATTGGCTTACAACAGACAGATCGAAATTTATTTAAGAACGTTGTAACAAATTGTTTTTTTTAATATTAGGATACAGTTTATTTTTTTTTTTTGAGAAAGAATGCAATGGTTACTTATGCTAACTTATCCTAATAACAATACAAATCATGCCTATTATGGAGTTTTTTTAATAAGTATTATTTGAGCTTATATTTGACTAGCTGACGCCGCGTGGTTTCACACGCGTGGTTCCTGTTCCCGTAGGAATACGGGGATAATACGAGTATGTAGTCTATAACCTTTTTCACACTAAAAGAATTTTTCAAATAGCCGGGCCTATTGTTCCTGAGATTAGTGCGTTCATACAAACTATTTAAGCTTTATAATATTAGTAGATATAAATAAAAAATATATAACCGAAAATCCTGCGCATTCTCGAGAATTTACCTAGCTACTATCGGTGTCGTCAGTTAGCGTTTTCTGTTCTATGGTGCGAAGTGCCGTGAAGGGGCCCAGTCAGTACAAGCGTTTACAAAATTCTCGAGTATTCACGCCTTCTCGGGCAATCAGAAATTGACTCATCACGTCACGTCCACGTTAGAAGGAATTAAAGAAAGAAAAAACATTTATTACAAGTATTGTGAAACACTTAAACCCTTAAACACTATTATAGTGCCTGATACCTAGAACACTTAGTCTAAACATCAGAAGCATCATGTTAGTGTACCTATATTGAACTAAAAATTGTTTTCAGAGAACACCCGCCACACTCGCTGCCCCGACTGAGTGTGGTGTTACCATGTAGCACGAGCACCAGTGTGGACCGCATATCCATTCCAGCGGTCACCAAACGATTGTCACATGGCGAGTGAGTTAACTTTACGAGTATTTATACTTTGTTTAATAATGATACTTTTTTTTTTATTCTTTACAAGTTAGCCCTTGACTACAATCTCACCTGATGGTAAGTAATGATGCAGTCTAAGATGGCAGCGGGCTAACTTGTTAGGAGGAGGATGAAAATCCACACCCCTTTCGGTTTCTACACGGCATCGTACCGGAACGCTAAATCGCTTGGCGGTACGTCTTTGCCGGTAGGGTGGTAACTAGCCACGGCCGAAGCCTCCCACCAGCCAGACCTGGACCGATTAAGAAAATCACAATCTGCCCAGCCGGGGATCGAACCCAGGACCTCCGTTTTGTAAATCCACCGCGCATACCACTGCGCCACGGAGACCGTCAAAAATACTACTATCACTCCGAACCTGATCAAATTTACCTCATCATTAACGGGAATATGGAGGGTTAGGCTAATAGTCTACCACGCTGGCCCAATGCAGATTGACAGACACCAGCAGACACACGTATAGAATTAAGAAAATTCTCAGTCAAATCTTATCACGATGATTTTCCTTCACCGTTTGAGACACGGTGAAAACTAAAAAATAAGTTTTAAAAAAATGGCGTTATTTTTTAATGGATAAACTTTTTACCTATACAGTATGAAGAATGAAATTGAAAAAAAAAATATTAGATAAAATTCATATTACTGGATTTATCATTTTATTCATTTATCGTTAATTGCAGTTAATTGCCACCACTATACGACCGTATATTCTCAGAGTAACGTTTTACATTCGAATTAATTTTTCTGCCCAAGCATCAAAAATCGACTATTGCTTGCTGATTTTACCAACCAACCTCCACGAGTCGACCAACACTGCGCTTTCAACACATTTTGAATGCCGAATGTGAAATTTATATACAAAGGCTTAATTAGATTGTACCTACATATTTAGTAACCAAACTAGAGATTAACACTACTAATCTAACCACCAAATGGTATTGTTACATGTACGTAGGTATGAGCTAATATGGTGAAATGTAGACACAAGTAAACACAACCTATATACGAGTATGTTACATATTCGCTAATATGGATTAATACTGTAAATTCGCTGAACGCTTGAATTCACTGAATCAGCTACAATACGAAAACAGTATTAGGTAACGACTAGCTTTTACCGGCTACCTCGTCTTTGTGATTTGTTTTGTTTTAAGTTTTAGTCAAATAGTAGAAGAGAGTATGAGAAACAAGCTTCACCCATCTGTTTATTGAATAAAAGCGTTTTATGTAAAACTAGTGGACGCCGCATTAAATTCAGTTTTTTGCAAATCTCGCAAAAACCATGGATTTTATCGGGAGAAAAGGTAGCCTATGTGATAATCCCTGGTATTATCTGTATACTGTATACACTGTATATTATCTGGTATTTCCTGTTTCTGTTCCTTTTAAATTTCAGCCTAATCGGTTCAGTAGTTACCGTGTTAAAGAGTAACAAACATCCAAACATACATCCATATAGACTTTCGCGGTTATCGGACAGCGGACGCCCGCGACTTCGTCCGCGTGGAATTAAATTTTTCACAAATGGGAAATATGGATTTTTCCGGGATGAAAAGTAGCCTACTCGTATGTGTTAATCCAGATTTCCATTCCAAATTTCAGTCAAACCGCTTCAGTAGTAGCGGCGTTAAAGAGTAACAACATCAAAACAAACATACATGCATAAAAACTTTTGTATTTATAATATTAGTAGGATTAGTAGGATAGGATAAAACGTTAAAAAAAATATATTGCGAGCAGAGCAGATGACCGCAAAAAGTGATCTTAATTTAGCTACTCCACACAGCGCACACATGCACAATTTTGTGTTTATTTATTTTTTAAATTATATTTAGGTAAATACAGTTTTTACAGCTGTTTCTCAACACGTAACTCGACATTGTATATGTATATTTAGTTATTATTTATATAAATAACATTCGTTGTTTACTGTGCGACTTATAGAAATGCGGTCAATTAGTCGCTTTTGTTCGCCTCAATTTTGACATAACTCTATCAAAAAATTTTTAGGTACTAAGATATCTGATGAACAGCACTGATACGAGTATAAGAGTACATATTATACCTACCTATAATATTGTGTACTTGTACACAAATACTTATAATATACGCAGACACTGCAAAATAAGTCATGCTCATCACACAAACATTTTCCAGTTATGGGAATCAAACGCACAGCTATAGATTCAGTAGGGTCACTACCAACTGCGCTACTCGCCAGTTTGTAAATCAATTTAATGAACTAATTTTCATTATGCGCCTACATTGTTAGACGATTACACTAATTAATACAATATATCAATTTGTTCCAGTGAATCAATGACCGTGGTGCTCTCAGCGTTCTATGCAAAATTATTAATAGTTTTAGGCTTAGCATTACCCGTTACTAGCACAATCCAGAACGAGCTGTATACGAATATAACGTCTGATGTAAGTCTCTGATGAAATTTAATATCTGACGTGGACATAATAACATTTCGCAGTAATTCGAATTTGCATGTTACAGATATTTACAATGTATCTCTATGTAGTGAGCATGCTGTTCCTAGCCTACACATTTTATCACCTCCGATTAGCAAAGAAAAGTAGAGATGGTAAGTGAAGTATTTTATTTCTTCTTGAAGCTTAATATAGGAAAAGCTAAAAGATAAACGATAAAAAAGCTTGGAAATTAAATGCACTATCTGACTGAATACTTAAATATTGTTAAATGGTGATAAACAAAATACATACCCTGAGTTTGTTGTGGGCTGTTCTCGGAACAAGACACGTATGAAACCTTCGTTACTATATTTTTAGTTTTCGACTAATTAGCACCATTATCTAATAATTACATTACGTGGTGTTTTAAAAGTGCCTTAGGAATTTGAAATAAATTAATTTTGACTCTATGTATCTACCAAGAAAGTCTAGAGTATTTTTTTGCATTTATTTATTTAAACAACAACCTTACAATTCTTAAAAGCTATAAATTATTTTAATAATTTAAGTAACGGGGCAAAATGTTCGGCCACTTATAGGTAACACTACATGCTACTTTCGACAATAGTTTCGTCCGAAATTGATCGATGCATTCAATCAGTAATTTTGTAAATATTCATTTTTTACTTCTTGCTTTAGTAGTGTTCTAGTGAATCTCTCATTTTCTTACTTAATAATCACAAGGCATCATAAAGAGCTGAATCATAACATAACTACGAGTATGAACACAGGTAGATCCCTCGGTTCTAGTAAACACCGCAATCCTCTGATTCCCTCCCATTTTCTTGTCCACTTACAATATCTAGGTACCTGTTTCAATAGTAAATTACTAGCCTATATTACGTTTTATTTAAATGATCATTTATTAATATACAGTTGCAAGCAAACGTACACAAATTTTACTTATTACATTGACTTTTTTGGCGATCGGGTGTTCTTTTGCCCATTATTTTCTCTTCCAATAATACGAGTAGTTAGTTTTAGAAGTTCTCTGCATGTGCCCTAAGAAACCAAGCTTTCTTTGCATTATCGTGGACATAATTTCTCTATTTTGTTCTATCAATTACAGCACTTTTGTGTTTGGTGTGAAAGAATGTAGTGGGTATATAAATGAACCTCTTTGTTATCTGGTACTTTGAAGTATTTACGTACTCGTAGTTATTGTAATATTTTTTTTAGAATATCATAGGGAATATGAACCATTTAACAGTGTTTTTAATTAAAAAAAAATGAATTACAGAGAATATAAAAAGAACACGCTACGGAAGTTTTTACCTGCACATGGGAGTGGCTGGCTTTAGCGTGGGCTCCATCATCTACTCTTGTCTACAGTTCGGCGAGTACTTCGACCTTTCAGGCGACTGTCAGTTGTTCATTGTGGCACTCAAGCCGGCACTGAGAATATTCTTTTTGGTCGCACAAACTGTCTTCATCTTCTCATACACTGACGTAAGTTTCATGAACTTACTATTTACTAGAAATACCTATTCATAAAGCTATACTAATATTCAGAAAGAGAGGGGTTAGGCCAATAGTCCACAACGCTGGCCAAATGCGGATTGGTAGATTTCACACACCTAGAGGATTAGGAAAATTCTCACGATGTTTTTCCTGCACCATTTGAGACAAGTGACATTAATTTCTTAAGTTTCTTGATATATAATTTCTGAGAGGAGACTTGTGCTCAATAATGAGCCGAATATAGGTTGTTAATGATGATGATACTAATATTATTTAAGTTTGTGGTGTTGTAAGTCTGAATCTACTAATCGATTTTGTAAATTCCCTAGAAAGCCACGTTATTTGTGAGTATTATAGGCTAAATTTTATCCTCGTATTCTCATGGGAACGGGAACTATGCGGATGAAACCGCGAGGCGTCAGCTTTTTAGTAATGAGTTCAATCTAAATCTTTTGTGGGGTTGAGTACTTATACGATTGCTTAGATAAATTCCAAAAGAGAGAAAACTGCTATGAGCCTGTTGTAAAAATGTGTAGAATGTGAAAATTATGTCCGATATCATAGAATTCCCATCAAATCTATGGGGTATCAATATGGTAATTGAATAAATTAATATTATAGCCAAATCTCATAAAATTATGGAATATTTGATATCGCCGTAAAATTAAACATTTTATGTAGTGTGTAAAAAGCAACCGTTTACTGCACAGATACTAAAATTTTATTTAAAGTTTTTTAGAACCAACGCTTTCTGGTTTAAAAATGAAATGAATGCATCTAATTTAAGAAACACGAATTGCTATATATGAAGAATCTATAAGTACTTAGTAGTTAGGTAAAAAGTGCTAACCGCAAAGCCAGGATTTGTATGATACTCGATTTCGGATTATTTGCCCGCTTGTTATTTTCATTATTAATATTAATTTATGTTGCAATTTGTTAGCATGTGCCTGACTTTGACCTCGTTACGGAAGGTTAAAATATTTCTAAATACCAAATTAAAAAGGTTTACACTTCTAAAGTATTCAATGATAATATATTAGTCTATATCGTACAATTGACCGTCCAAAATTTTTAACATGCGTACATAATGGAGATTAGCCGACACTTGCGGTTCCACCCGCGTAGTTCCAGTTCCCGTAAGAATACAGGGATATAATATAATATAACTTATGACACTCACAAATATGGTAATCACTAGAAATAGTGATAAAAAGACTTAAAAGATCCAGAGATTACCTCCTACAATACCACAAAGATTACCTCTTTATACGAGTAATATTAAGTAGGTAATGCTTTAAGGGAAGATATTTTCTAGTTTCTACAGTTTCAGTAAGGGCCTATTTTTAATGGCTCACTGCAGGAAAAGAAAGTCCTGGAGCATATTTCCGCCATGTTTCTCCAATTCTGCGGGTAGAAACGACCAAGTTATCACCTCCGGGCTGTAACAGAAATTATCTTAGAACTAAGAAAATCATAGTTCGACCAAAGACTTGAACGCAAGTCCCTATGACACGAATTTGTTAGTTTAGACTAATCAACGGACCAACGAGCAGTTTTGTGTAATATTCTAGGTCTAGAAAAAACCATGTTCACGCCATACAAAACTATGTAGATAAGCAGTGTATATTTACCAATTCCCACCTTTTTCTTTCTTTTTTTATTGCAGGTCCTAGATCCAATGCGGGGCGTAGTTCTAGATAGATTTGGTCTAATGCATTTAATAGCTACTAATGTGTGCGAATGGCTCAACGTAATCATACAAGAAACTAGAGATGACATAGTCGCAGTAGCGTTTGATCGACCGGCTCTGTTGAGGTACACAAACATGACTGGACCATCGAAACTAGTCATGACAGAAGAAATAATAAACACCACATCACTGGAAGACTATATAAATGGAAATTTCACGAACAGCAGCGAAGTAATTCATGCAAACTTAACCGCTAGCATACAGCCTTGGAGTTGCAATGTCTCGGACATGATAACGCCACTAATTAGAGCCATGAATCCTTATTTGAGGCCTTGCGGAGTTGAATACAGCCTGCTGTGTTCAGTAATAATAGTCGTTATATATAACGATATCTGCACCGTACCTGGATCGGTATTCATTTTTCTTTATATTAACCATAGAGTAGACCTAGCTTTAGTATAGCTAATATAAAAATAAGTCAAGAACTTTACAATTTGCGTATTTGTAAACGTTTACAAATAAATATTACTGCAATTCATTTGTGCTGGTAATCCTATACAATTGTTGCTAGAAATTCTGCGCGTTTCAAATTGTACGTTCAATTAAGGAGCTTTGCTCGTACTTATTACCACAATGGATCTTCTACAGTAGTTCATTTTGTATGTACCTATTTAGTATTTAGTTCAGTTATATGTATGATGCGCCCTGCACATTCACCCATATAGGTAAATACGCCTTCCTGTGGAAAAATAAAAGCTCTATGGCAGCCTCAGACCAATTATTGTATAGGACCTGCCTCGCTAGACGTTATTTTTCTGTCAAAGTATATGATCAACGATCTAATGCGATTATAAAAACTGTATCTATAGTATCGATGTTAAATAGTTGTAATCGTGTTCGACGGTTAAAGAGCTCCGTAAAAATACATTTTTGTGTAATTGAATTGTGTAAAAAACGGGCAAAAACTTCTAGTTTAGTTTATGATATATACCAAATCTAAGCTCGTTTTCTTCAGAAAATTACAGACAATTTTGTTCGTGACTATGAGTGCGATACAAGTCCTTCTATTATTGGTCTGAGATGGCAGCTTATAATTTTTAGCATCATCTTCATCGGGGTAAACCAGTAGCCAAGCTGGTGTACGAGCCACAATCGCCACGTCATTTGCCTACTTTATCTATCTATGTGCCGGAATTTATCCAGATTCATTAGTTCTGGCATCATTAAGTAAACATCAATCCATCCAGGATTTTACATTTATAATATTAATCAGATTAGAACCATGATTTCAGAAAACAGAAAAAACTAGCGTGACTATTGAAGAGAAGCAATGCTGCGGAAGAGTAAAATCCAACAACCACTTCTCAGTAGACTGTGGCAGTGCACACAAAGGTCTGTTCATGGGTGTGGCGGTACTAGCCGGCACCATCGTCAGCCTCATGCTGTTCAACGGACTGTTCCAAAATGAGAAACACGTTGAACTTGCTCTGCTGCAAGTAAGATTAGTTTACTGCATATTTTTTTACAGAATAACCACGCTCGTCGGAGATTTTTTTTATTTGACAAGTTAACGATCTTCCAGATTAACGCACAAGCGCCTGTCTGTAGTCTGTTCACTACAAACTTGTAGTCATCCATATTTGTAACTGCTTCTACGACTGGATCGTCCTATATTGACCTGAGCTGAAATATATGGATCGTCTTAATTGACCTGAGCTGAAATATATGGATCGTCCTATATCGACCTGAGCTGAAATAAATGGATCGTCCTATATTGACCTGAGCTGAAATATACGGATCGTCCTATATTGACCTTAGCCAAAAATATACCTGCAGCTGTCCACCTCTGGCATATTTTCTTTAACATCGCTATAAAAACATTTTAATTTTCTTCGTTTTTGAATCGCGATTTTTCGTTTTAGCATAATATGACAATATGTATAACTAGTCGTACTCTACGGTAGTCGGCCTTACCTATTATTACCTACAATTTATGCATCCTGCAGGCAGCATGAGCTCTAAGAAGAAAGAAGGCACTAACAACTGATTATAGTGATTCGTGTGTATTTCAGATGAATATATGGGAAACGGTATTATTTGTACTGATGACTATGGGATCAGGAATATGTATCCAAAAGGTTCGCAAGCTGAATCTACGTCAGACCTCCGCCTCGATGCCCTTAGAGCACGCCCTGCTGCTGGTGACGCAGTGTGGAGTGTATCTTTACTATCTGTTCCAAATAATCGGCGCTGGCTTCCTCATACAGCAAAATCCCGGCGGAAAAATAACGACTAGGTGACTATATTTTCAACATAAAAATGGAACCGACTTCGAAGACGTTATTTTTATTTTATCACAAAATCACTGGACCTATTTTCATGAAAATTAAATGAGATCAATCTGGAAGTATAAGTAAAGTATCTCTTTCAAACAGAGAAGAATTTTCAAAATTGGTGAATAAATTATGAATTTAGATTAGGTTTAGGTTTATTCATAACGAAGTTACAGGGGTGCAAAATTGCCTAAATGGCTTCGAGAAAGGATGTTACGGCCGTGGACTACGACTTAATAAAATAACAATTACAAATAAAAGAGGCCCTAGGATGACACCTTGAATAACAAGTAAAATAATTTAATTTTCGAATAATTTAATAGTAATAAATTATAAAATAAATACATTTTAATCCCTACTTCAGTACAAAACACAGGAACACAGGAACATGTTTCACTTTCAGAATTATAGCGCCAGTATGCGCCGTCATACAAAGTTCATGTCAAACCTTACTCGTCCTGGACGCGTGGTCTCGTCGCTGCGCCGGCAGTAAGGAGCGGCCTGGTCGGCAACTGGTCACCTTCCTCCTCGTCAGCAACCTGGCGCTTTGGTTACTAAACCGTGTCAAGAATGCTCGCGCAGAATTTCATCCAATGCAGGTTTGTATATTACGATTTGCAACATAGTGGTATCGCGTTCTATGCTACGCGACGTCAGTAAAGGACGGTCCAGGTGACAACTGGTCATCGTTCTCTTCGTCAGCAACGTGACGCTTTCGTTAGTTAACTGTGTCGAAAATGTCTGGGCAGAATTTCATCCAATGCAGGTTTGTAAATTGTGTTTAGCATCAGCGTGCTACTTCTCGAACTTTTTATGCTGTGCACCGTTAGTAAAGGACGATCCGCGCGACAACTGGTCATCGTTCTCCTCGTCAGCAACGACCCTGGATGCCAGTGTACTAATAAAATGCTATGCAGTAGTCTAATGAAACACAACTTATTGGAGAAAAAAATCGAACAATAACTAAAAATACAAAAAGTTCGGTGACATACAAAATAACTAATAGGTAACTTATTATTTTTAGATGGAATTTTATGGAGTTTGGGCGTGGACCTTGATCACCCACGTGTCGGTGCCGCTGTTGGTTTGCTACAGATTTCAAGCAACTGTGTGCTTCTATGAGATATGGAAAAATTCCTACAAAAGGAAAAAGGAAAACTACACTCCAGCCGACGAAATTGAATTAAAAAGTTATCATGTGGCATAGAAATTTTTCTATTCATTTTCATCCACTTCCCCCTTTATTTTTATACATGACTAGTGCACGCCATTAACGATCAATTATTCTCACGTTTCTGCAGCACCCACAACTATAACTGATCGTGTATTGGTCACTGCGTGCATGACGGCTCGGCTTATGAAACGTCTTCACTGCGGTTTGCGCTGCAGAAACGTGAGAATAATTGACCATCAATGGCTGACTTAGCGGACGCACGCGACTTCGTCCACGTTTTTTTATACCTTACAAGTGAGGTAGGTAATCCTTCATCATTATTAGCCTATTTCAGAGGCCCACTATAGGGACAAACGCGAATCAAACGAACGAGTCGTGAAGCTGAAGTGGCGATGGGTGGGCACATCATTCGCAGAGCCGATTGACGTTGGAATCCCAAGGTGCTGGAATGGCGACCCCGCACAAGACTGCAGAGCAAACTGAAGCAGAGTGCTGGTCGGCCAGGTAGACTGACGACATCAAGCGAGGCGAAGAGATTCGCTTGGTGCAGGCGACTCAGGATTGTGATGTTTGGAAGCATAGATTTACGAGTCGGTACAGAGAAAGTCCCCACAAAAGGCCCATGTCCTGCAGTGTACGTCCATCGGCTGATATGACGATGCTGATGATGACTTCCTTCCATAAAGGGCAAGGCAAAAAAAGTTTGCTTAACGTTTTACGACAATTTTAATTCATCTTTAATTTGTCCACAACGAGGACAAGCTAAGATCGTTGACAGCTTTCCGATATTTTTTGATTCTTATGCTTGTTGGTAACAGAAAAAAATAATACAGCTTCAAATGTTACTTCGCCACTTTTGTGCACCGGTTCTAATACACTTACAAAAAATGTGGCTTTCTAATGGTAAAAGATTCAAAATCGGTTCTGTACATCCAGAGATTAACCCCTACAATGCCACCAACTTTACCTCTATATAATATTAGTATAGACTAGCAGACGCCCGAATTCTAATTCAAATTATTTATTTGCAAGATTATTCGAGGAAATCAGTGAAGTTTTCCACGGACTCTTCGAGGTACGTCGTTTGGTCGTGGGTATGTTAGTCCAACTGGTCCGCATACACAAACTTGTTTTATAATTTGTATTTAAAAATTCAACACTTACAACAATTAATAATTACCAATAAAAAAATACTCCTTCTTATTTCTTTAGTTTTTGTGAATAGTTTTTAGAAAACATAAGAATCCATTTTTCTTGAAAAATGTTGAAATTCACCGATGCGACGCTTCGTGTCGTACTAACCCGAGAATGTATTCGTTTTTGAATTATATAATTGGAGCAGCTACGACAACGTCGCGTTCCGTGCGCTGTATCTTTTTAATCTGTGTGAAAAAGTTGAAAAAAAAAACTTTTCAGCAGTAATATTAAGTAAAAAAGTCCGATTTAGCTCCTCACTTAAGTATTCCAGTATTATTTCGTTGTTATAAACAGTTTTTAAACACGGTAGTTTTGCGCTTCCGCTTTTCTTTATTTATCCTAATTCCTATCGCTACTGCGGGGCTCAGTTTTTAATATTATTTATATTCGACGGCACTGGACGAAACTTTTCATGCACATTGCACAGACATGCGTTATTTCTTTTTTAATTTCCCGCCTTTTATGGCGCCACAGAAATACAATGACTCTGTCTACGCAAGAGAACCAGCTATATTAGCGCCATCTGTGTTTAGCTTCCACCAGATTTTACTGTCAGTGTCAGTTGTTAGTCGTTATGGTCAACTGTCATTTGTCAAAATTATTTGTCCGTGTGCTGTCAAGTGACAATCATGCAAAATCCTACTGCTTAAAAATTAAAACAAAAATTGTAGTTATTACTAAAATTTTACATTCAATAGTAGGGTATTTCTGAAAAAAAAAAGAAATGGCTTCAGCCATGGACGTTGACGAAGAAGAAGTAGAAATGGCTTCCTCCAGTAGCGGCAAAGGCGACAAGAAAAGATTTGAAGTAAAAAAGGTACCGCTCGTTTACGCTTACTCATTGTATATATTTATTCAAATAAAATTGAAAAACTCTTTAAACCTCGTATATTTCTTTCCACAGTGGAATGCTGTAGCGTTATGGGCATGGGGTATGTAAAGAAAATAATTTATCTTATAGCAAAGTAACCCTAATTGTTTCAAGAGAATCCTTTGTTTATATGTAACAAACAAACACTGTAAATTTAAATTGTAAATACAAATGTGATTACGCTTTTAAGCTTAATTAACTAAATCGATTTTAAAAATTCTCGTCAATGAAAAGCCCATATCAGCGAGTAAATAAGGCGATATTTTGTCCCTATATTCCCACAAAAACAAAAGCAACTGTAAGTAATCAAAAATTTCAATGACTGCTTGTGATAATATTTGGTGATCTCTATTTAATATTGTCTTTGTTTGTAGATATTGTGGTAGACAACTGTGCTATCTGTCGCAACCATATAATGGACCTGTGTATAGAATGTCAAGCCAACCAGGCCTCGGCTACAAGTGAAGAATGCACAGTAGCATGGGGAGTTTGCAATGTAAGTCAAACAGTTCCTGTACAAACCTCAAGAGTTTTATCAGAGAGATCAACCTTTTCATGAAAGAACTCCCGCAGACGTGGCACTAATATCCTAATGGTGCTGATTGTCATTTAGTAATGGTAGTCTTATTGTCATTTTTGTAAGGTGCTGTCAATTTTAGTTCAAGTTTTAGCTGCAGGACTTCTTTTATGAAAAGGACTCTAATCAGTAATAAATAATGCTAAAATTAATATTAAATGGTACATGTTAATTTCAGCACGCATTCCACTTCCATTGCATTTCACGTTGGCTCAAAACTCGACAAGTGTGTCCGCTGGATAATAGAGAGTGGGAATTCCAAAAGTAAGTTTAAACTTAATTAATAGCAAACCATCGTAATTAACAGGTGATGAATATCCACTGCTGGACATAGCACTCTTGCCTGGACTTTCAAACGCCAGTCTTGAGCTGCCAGCATCCAGTGTCTCCCTGCAACCTATACTACTGACCTGCTCAATGTGTACTGTTTACCAACAAACAAATTAAAAATGAGGGTAAAACATGAGTCATTTCACACCTTATAATCATTACAATTAACTTATTCTTAAATTAATGAATGATATAGTTAATATATTTTGAATAACATTTTATGAACAAACAATACCTAATTTAAATAAATAACTTGTAACATGACATGAGTTGTCTACCTTCATTTCTAATTTGTTTAGTGGTAAACAATACACATTAAGGCAGTTGTATAATTGACTTTGTTGGTTCACCTACTGAGGGTTGACTCAGACTGCATTTGTTCCTGTGTGGGTTCACCATTCCAGAACCTTGGGACCCCAACACCTATAATAGCAAATAGGAACAATAATTTATGTATATTAAAATTATAAACAAAATATGCAAAATTTTGTTTCAGTACAAAGGTAAAAACATGCAGGTCAACAAATAAACATTGTCCAAATGTAAAATTGTACTTTTATCTAATCTCATTATATAGAAACATAACAAAATAAAAAAGACATACACAACAGATGCCAAAAAAATTTGTAACATGCAATTATTTTCTTTTTACAGATATGGACATTAGAACTGCAATCAGCACTGCAGCTGTTTGCGACATGCACCCCTTTTTGTGAATCTAAGGAGAATTAATGTCATACAGCATAAGTTTTAATAATAAACTCACTGAGGAATGAGATTTTGGTATTAATTTTGAAATTATTTCAAATTGTAAGAAAATTCATAATATTATTTCAATGTAAAATCATTACAACAAAAAAATAGTAAACTTTGACCAACCAATTAAAATGTTTGTTTTTAAATTAGCAATTTATAGCCAATAACATGGGTGCAAAAGCTTTATTGGAAAGAGAAGATGCCTGTATTTGAAAAACTATAGGCGATTGCAGCCTATAGTGAAATATACTGACTTAGGAGTTAGAAGATACCTATTCACTCTACCTACACATTAAGATACCCAAATTGAAGGTGATAGGGAAAATAGTTGGCAGGCAATGGCATATAATATGTATATGTATAGGGTTGCAAGGCTGGCAAAATTAAATGTGCCCACAGGTCAAAAGGGCCCCCTAGCCTTCAGAAATGTTCTAAGACTCAAGATTAAAAAATTAAAATAGCTCCATCTAATGACTTAGCCAGGCTCCAATGGTATAATTAAACCACTGGCAAGGTATTCTAAATCTTTCAGTAAATATAAAAATACATCAACTATATAGGTATCTACCACCTATGCATAGGTGCAGACTGCAGATGCAGTGGCGTGCACTTCACAGATGCTAAAATGCCCTGCTTACCCTGATGATTCATTACAAGTCTTTATTGGAGTAGGATTTTTTATTTTGTATAATTTGTAGGTATAGTGCCTTCCTTGGTGCACGCCACAGTGCAGAGGTTTGGTAATGCCTAGTAAGTTCTCTTACATAAAAACTGAATTAAAAACTTGAGTACAGTACTCATAAACCTGGAAGCTCGAAGCCAATACGAAGTCTTAGAAAATAGATTTCAGTCAGAAAATAAATAAATACATATAGACACTACACACACTATAGCTTGGATAATTTGTTCATAATACTCCCGACGGTCCGCGCGGGCCGGGAGCGGGGTAGCAATGCCCCGCGCGCACGACAAGATAACTGAGTATATCAAATACATGGATACATATAGGTAAATAATAATGAATGTACTAACTATCAACGCACCCAGACGGGCCATGCTCATCAAACAAATATTTTCCAGTTGTAGGAATCGAACCCACACAGAAATCCCCCCGTGGACACAGACATCAAGTCAGCAACTACCCACTGCGCCATGCAGCCGTCACATTATAGATAGAAGAAAGCAAAGACCGCCAAAGATATAGCTAGCAGTAGCAATAATAAAAACAGGTTATGGGCCTCTTAAACTTGAATATTCCCGTATTTCTTAGATCATATATTTTGACTATATATTGACCTATTCTACAGAAATTCTCAATGAGTACTGTTTACCAACAAACAAATTAAAAATGAGGGTATAAATCACTACCTAATTTTAATACCTAATAATAATTTTAATTTACTTGTTCTTAAATAAATTCTTTTAATAAGCTTAGAACATTAAGCTTAGAACGTTAATATATTTTGAATAACATTGTTTACACAAACAATACAAAATTTAAAATAAATAAGTTATGAAATGACATGCGTTTTCTACCCTCATTTAATTTTTTTTTGTTGGTAAACAATATGCCTTGAGTAGGGCTGTAGTAAAGTCTATTTGCCTACCGTTCAATGAAATTTTAAATCAGATCAATTTTAATCCCCAGTAAATATAACGAGCAAATATAAATAGGTGGGTCTATTTACATTTGCTCGTTGTTATATTTACTGTAAGTACAAGATTTTAGCATAGTTGAGCTCTTTTGTCTAAAGGGAATATGACAGTTACTATTATTTATTTATTTTTTATTCTTTTACAAGTTAGCCCTTGACTACAATCTCACCTGATGGTAAGTGATGATGCAGTCTAAGATGGAAGCGGGCTAACTTGGTAGGAGGAGGATGAAAATCCACACCCCTTTCGGTTTCTACACGGCATCGTACCGGAACGCTAAATCGCTCGTCTTTGCCGGTAGGGTGGTAACTAGCCACGGCCGAAGCCTCCCACCAGCCAGACCTGGACAAATTAAGAAAATCTCAATGTGCCCAGCCGGGTTCGAACCCAGGACCTTAGTCTTGTATATCCACCGCGCATACCACTGCGCCACGGAGGCCGTCAAAAAATTAACTAAAAACGAGAGTAAGAGTTGAGGCGTTTTATTGTTACAATTAATTTTTACATATACTATTCCTTTTTGGAATATCACAAAAGCTAGTTGTCCTCTAACTAGCAATTAAGTATATTTTACATAATATAAATATATCACCAACAGTAGATATTTAACTTTACAGAATTATAGTAAATGATGCGCATTTTTGATACTATGTAAATTGACCATTACTTCTACAACTGAGTTTGTGATAAATACTTTTGTTCTACACATTCGGACTACAACCGTCACTGTTACCTATATATACCTACTCGTAAATATATTTTCACTGTCTGCCATCTTAGGATACTATAATAAATTAATACACCTACTGTATTTCCAAATTGATTTTACTGTTACAATAACAGTATTTATTAAGAGCACAATACTCATAATAATCGCGCGATATCATTTAAAATTATGTATAAAAGTTAAGCCTAAACAAATTGTGTAGGTACGTTTACCTACCAATGGTAAGTGCCTTGCCTTTACCAACTACCTTCTATTTGATGCTAACACACAAAAAATATTATTGGTAGGTAGGTACATTACATTACAACGATTTCATACAATTAGATATGTTACATGCCTACAAAATCAGCGCAAAAAGAACCTAGTCCGAATTTAACTACTCCACTGAGCGCACACATCCACAGTTTTGTGTTTATTTAAATTATACATTACATTTGAGGGAGAAACACTGACGAGACACCAGTGAACCTGTGTCCTATACCACGGGAACTTTGTGGAATGGTCCCTAGTTAGGACTGATCAACTGTCTGGCCTCGTCAGACGTCTCCTTCATAAATAACATTACATAGTTATTGACTATGCGACCAAATGAAATTAAAACAATTAGCCACCTTTGTTCGCCTCAGTTTTGACGCGCTAGTGACATATCTAATAGTATAAAATCTTTGTTACATTACATATAATGTTTCTTTTCTTGTCTACTTCATTGTTTTAGCAAATTGCTGATATTGCTTCAAATTTGAAGTCCACTCTGAACATGAAGTGTACTGCACATATGCAGTGCTGCAATTTCAGAACGGTCTTGATGTTTCAAAGTTTTTACTCTTTGCAATAATATATTGCTGTATTATAAAAACTCAATCTAGATTCTACTTTTTACGTATCAAAGTATAGGAACTATACAATGATAAAATAGTCTGGATGACATGCTTTGTAGTTTTAAACATTATAACTTAGCATACAACGCTAGCTTGTGATAATATTAAGAATATATTTTTATATCGACAATTTCTTTTGAATAACGGAATATTGCAGATATTTAGAATCAAATCCAAATAATAGGAATTAATAGAGTCAACTAAGAAACTTACTCAAAAGCCACTGAACATATTTTAATGAAGTATATAGTTTGGTAGCTTGAAATCAAACAATTTTAACAAGAACGAACTTAGGGAAAGAAATGCGAACAGGTAAACATTCAACTATCATTAAAACAGGTCCAGTAACAGTTCGTTTCATGTAGGATGGTGCGGGTGACAGTTCGTTTCACTCTTAAAAGTTTGCCGCGATTTACGATATTAGTACGTATTATGAACGTTAGGGTTCATTTACACGAGCGGCAACTGCAGCCGACTGCAGTCGACTCTCGGCGGCGGTCGCCGACTGCAGTCGACTCTCGGCGGCGGTCGCCGACTGCAGTCGACTGCCGTTGGCTGCCGCCGAGTCGTCGCTGACTGCAGTCGACTGCGGTCGTCGGTAGCAGCTGCCGTTCGTGTAAATGAACACTTATACAGGCGACTGTCACCGTACCCATGCTACCTGAAAAACACTAGATAAAACGCCTGCGTTTACATACACTTAAGTGTAGATGCGCACCATTTACATTGTTAAATCTACCGAACGCACTGTGTGTGGTACATAATACAGAAGGTAAGTAAGTACGTACATTAAATAATAAAATGTGTTCAATCCATTAGGCCGGAATTACACCTCTAAATAAGCCTGATGTGAATGAAAGGAGACAGTAGACACTCCACATGTATATTGACATGATTATTGGTAAACATAAATAAATAGTTTGCTACTTATATTTACACTGATAACTTTTATGTAGCTTTTTGATTCCTGATATTTTTGGTTACCACGTAGGGCCTGTGCACACCGCCGTTTTTTAAACGCGCCGTTGACGCGCGTTTTTATGGCCACAACCACAAAACGCCGCTGCCGGCATATTTCCTGTAGTTTTCATACATTCTATATGGAATCATATAGAATTCACACGGTCAAACACGGTTGACGCCGGTGGCCGCCACACGCTACAATCGTCGCTGCTCGCTTTTTGTGGCCCTTTTGGCACCGGCCACTAAACGTCGACACAAAACGACACAACAAGCCACTCGCGCGATTATGATACTGCATGTATGGGTTAAAAAAGTAGTAGCCACCGACTACAAGTGTCGACCACCGGCCACAATTGGCTGTCGCGCGCTTAGGCTACTTTTGTGGCCCCTTCTTGCTTCTTCTAGCGTCGTTTGTCTGACGCGTGTGGCCTGTATGTGGCGACACTTAGAAACGTGCGTCGACGGCGAGCTTTTATCGTACAGAGCAGTTTGTTTACGTTTGAATTGAAATACACACGCGCGTTAGTATCGCGTTTGTATCGCTCCAAACGGGCGTCGACGGCGCGTTTAAAAAACGTAGTGTGCACAGGCACTAACATAGAGCAGTAATTATTTTACACATTCAAGTAGATTTTAATTAAGTATGAATTTTCATACAAGAAATAAATATTGAACTTTAGGTCATAAATTATGCCTATATAAATATTATAACAGGTTTGAAATAACACAGCAATAACTAAGAGTATTCTTTAAAATAAAAGTTGAAATGCTCGAGACTAATACAGTTTAATCAAAATTGAAATACTTGAACAATATGAAGAAAAAACCTACCTCGGAAGTATGTAGTGCATAAATTATGTTTATTGATTTATATTATTTTTAAAACTTACTGTACGAGTATTAATAGCTTGGCAACTTCGTTCGTAACACTCCCGATGTTGCGCACGGGCCGGGGGACGTGTAGCGATGAAAGAAAACCCCACGACTGAAGCACGTCACTTCCCCGCACGCACGATTTCACACCCGAGCAGTCTTTCCCCCTGTCGCCCGCATATCATGGGAGTGTTATCAACAAACTTGGCAGGCTATAGTTACTGTTCATGAACCAGACAATGGACAATGGACCTTCTCATGTTTAACTTAGAATATACAATCTTTGAGACATGTCTTTGTTTTAAACTGAATAAATTAATAATTATATGACTACATACATCACGTGGGGTCTTGTTAAAGCTTCTAGTTCTCATAAATTTTAAACTAGCGCTGTGCTATTTTCAATTTTTTTGCATTATTATTAGGTACCTACTTATACAAATTAAGAGTAATTCCGGCAGTACATTTTCGTTAAATTAGTCATCTCAAATTTATTGATTCTCGTCAATTTTAATTATACATATTAATTAACTACCTATATATACACGTTTCTAAGTATCTTAGAAAATTTTAAACCAAACAATTTACACTGTCAATACTTTACATGTTGGAATAAAATGTATAGGTACAAAATATTTCATAATAAATTTAAAGCTGGAAAAAAGATAAAATATACACATTCTTAATTAAGAAATAAGAATAATGCAAATCAGTACCTTTAAATACTAATTTTACAAAACCATAAAGGAGCCTTAACATTAAATTTTGTCAGATATTTTTTGAAACAACACAATTCATCATATAAATATTTTTATGAATTAAAACAATTTGTTACCTATCACAATACTTGAATTCAATTTCACGTCACAATAATAAATACTAGTTAAAATAATCCTAGTCAGTGACAATAATAATAATTAAACTAATAATTGAATATTAACGGTGGAAACTTAACCACAAGGCAGTCGTGGCTGTCAGTCGGCTGATATAGCAGGAGGTAAGTCAATAGTACGACTCTCATTACCAAAAATTAATCTTAAGCGTTTCATGGGAGGCAGGGGACGGATAGGACTGTGTTTACGGTGCCGTTCTTTAGACCGACGTCTTTTCTTGAGTCTTCGTGCAGTTTCTGGATCTACACCTTCTAGCCTTAGAACTTCATACTCAGGAGCCTCAGCTGGACCTCCGCAATCCATCACCTCCTCTACAACAGGACTTCGCTTGACACGAAGAGTAAGTTTCAAGCCTCGCCGCGGAGGAGTACAGGGGCACTCACTACTTTTGTTAGAATTGTCTGCCAACCATGGTGGTCCTGACTCAGATTCTTTTTTAGTATCTTCTGTCCTATTTGACACATCTACTTTGTGATGCTTATTTATTTTACTATCCTTAGATTCACTTGGGTTAACATTTTCTCTAAAGTCACAATTTTCACTTTTTATACATGCATCATCACTTACACACTTAACATTTTCTATAACTTGTTCTTTTGTATTTAAATTATCTTTTTCAGAAGTTTCTGTTTTTGTTGTAACTACTAAAGGCAATTCAGTACTTTGCTGCAGAGATTCATTTGTATCACATTTTATCTCTGTAGATAAAAGATCCATTTCACTACTAGTAACTGGCTGTGGTTCAGATACACATTGTTCTTTCTGTGGATCTTGGGCAGTTTCAGTTTCAATACTTATATTGTTAGTTCCTAAACTATTGACATCAGAATCTATTTTTATATGTTCAACACTCAATTTACTTTCAGTAACAATTTTTGTGGTACTCTTTACTTTTGAACAAGTTGATGGAGAACAATTAGTATCAGTGAGACGTTTATGACTTCTTAAAACTATACCAGAATGTGAATCCCTACTACTGCGAGAACTAGTAATACTACAACAACGAACCGGTGGTGCTCTGCTTTGAGCATTGGCAGTGGGCATAGCTCCATTTTGAGTGCGGCTGCTGTCTGTCCGACGGCGCAGGCGATCGCCTCGACTAGAGGCAGATGATTCTCTGCTACTCTGGGCCTCCTTACTAGTAGCTCCATCTACAACATCTGCAATACACCCCTGAGCTATTAGTAGCTCAGCATCATACTTGGTTAAGCCTTTTTGTTTCATTTCTTTCATACTGAGTGGAGATACTATGTTGGAAACTTGTCTGTTTGATATTCGAGCTTTTTCTTGATTTTTACCATTAACGGCTTTTTGAGTTTGCTTTGCTTTTGTCCTATTTATTCTATTATCTGTTTCTCTAAATCTATACCTAGTTGCTTGTTCATCATCATGTGCATTTTGAACTGAAAATGCACCCTTTCCACGTCTCTCACATGTTTCACATTCACAATAACAATTGCCATTACCAAAAAAATCCTCACCATAAAAACATGTAATTTCTTCACCAACTTCAATATCCCTTAGAACACGCACAAAAGCCTTACCACGATCTGTGGCTTCAAACGTACAAGTGGGCCTACAGTCATGATTGATGTAAGCCGCTGGACCCAACCACAGTTGAGCACAATTTTTTCTACAACTATACATAACAGAAAAATCATTTTTCCCTGGATGAAGAAGCTGCTTTTCCTCCTCTTCAGTCATCTCAGCTATACATCCAACTAAAAAATCTATCCTTTCATGTTTAAAAAATTTTTTAGTGGTTGAAATTTTAGCCCCAACCTGACCTTCTAAAGAATACCTATAACATGGTTCTATTGCAAATCCAGCTTTTTTATCGAAAATCCGAAGGTAGCGGTATATCTGAAAAAATGTAAAATATAATAATTAAATAAACAGAATAAAAAATTAAAATTACAAACTTCCAAATTACGATTACTAACATGTTCTCTCAACTTATTTTGTTGATGTTTATTTTTACTAAAATGTCTTGGCATCCATTCACCACTGGCAAGCTTTGAGTAAGCCTTGTTGTAATCTTGAGTTTGAATGAACTCCTTGATAATATTTTTCAATTCTTCTTTATTTGCCTTCAATGGTCGATACCGAATGTTCATTTTGTGTGTCGTAATGCCCAGATAAGGATCCACTATAAGTGCCGTGGCAATATCATCGTATTCGGACAACTCACGGGGCGTCATGCCCATTGGCTGCATTTTGTGGAGCACTTGTCTCCCTGGATAAGCCGCCGAGCCAACAACCATCCTGAACACCTACAAAACAAAGACGCGAGATCATTGTAATGGACAGAATAAGCTTACCATGAACACGTAAAACACCGACAACAACGACATGGTAATGGATGGTCGTTATTTATTTTGGGCCAGAAATATACATTAACATCCGCAGATGAAATATTTCATACTAAATTGAAGCATTATTACAAAGCAGATACATTAATATTATAAAAGGACAAACATGGCGGCCGAGCACAAAACTTAAAAAACGACACGTCAAAAATATTCTCAATTTTCTCGTCAAAGATAACGCGATAATGTAAAAGTAATATAAAGTTACTTAGAATAACTATCACACAGTAAAATGCACTTACTTAAAACATTAAATGAGTTTAAAAATCATGTTTATTTCTAGTAACAACTGGACTGTCTTAGCACTTCTTGACATTAACAGTAGGTTATTCATAAATTTTGTTAAGTATAACCAAAAAATTATGACTTTTATTTAATTTATGTAACTCATAATTTGTTTCTTGATTACGATATTTTGTAACTATGTACTAAAGGAAAAAAAACTCAAAGGAACGCTGAAAAACAACCATGTTTTCGTGCACTTCATTCATAGCGGTAGCATTTACGAAGCATCACTTAGTCAAGTTTAAAATTCCGATTCAGTTCTTTAAAAAAACATTGTTTTGTAGTATAAATAGCTTAAAAATTTGTTGTTACATGAAAATGATAGTAAATAAATTTAGTCCTTGAAACGTTTTATTGAGTTTGGTATTTTTTTATAAAATTAAAAACTGAAGTTAAACATACTTCGCTTTGTAAATGTCACTTGAAATACTTAAACTTGACAGGGTCTGTGCTCTCCTGTCATAGCAAACAAAGAACTCTTTTGAGCAAAACCAAAACACTTTGTCATAGAGTACTTTGAACATAGAGCGGATCCTCAAAGATTTAAGTTTTCTTTTGCATTAGAGACAGATGATCTACATCTGTCTGTAATGCAGTTATTTTCTTTATTTTTATTTCGTTCCCATGATATCCGTATTCCTTGTAGTCTTTTTTTGTTGGGTTTGGTTAAAGCTTCAAATAAAATCGATAGAACTCAAAACCATAGAGCTAGTGCTTAAAAAAAAAGATATATGTCAATGTCAATCGCATGTGATTTTTGTAAGAATTAGTAAAATATTTAAAAAGTTAATTAACTGCAGCATTCAGCTTATTTATATTTTAATTAGGCGCTTCGCTTGTGATCAGCTGTATCAGTGTCAGCGCTCAGAGTGGTAGCCAGCTCCAGTTCTTTTCTTTATAATTTTCCACAACTTTTCATCTATAGTAATTTAATTTATTGTATAAAATTATAAAAAAAAAATTCTGAATTCTAAACATAGTACTTTTATTTGTGCATCATCGAAATTCATTTAATTTGAAGTTGATTCTTAAATAATAATTACAGAAGGTGCAGAATACATAACCTTAATTTTTATATAACTAGCCAAATATTAAACCATGAGCCATTCATCTGGATCTGGTGGTAATTTGAAAAGTGGACTTATAGATTTCACTGCAGGCTCTCTAGGTAAATATGTTATAAATATATATGAAATAAATAAATAATATTAATACACTAACTCAATACACACATCACTTAGCCCCAAAGCAAGTGTATAGCTTGTGTTATAGGTACTACTATAGCGGATTTTATCGTGTACTACATATAAAATATACTTATAGAATATATAGATACACCCAGACACTGGAAAACACATGCTCTTCACACAAATATTTTCCCATCGTGGGAATCAAACCTACAGCTGTGGATGCAAAAAGCAGCACTACCCACTGTACCACAAGCCCAATATGTACTATGACTTAGCTGTTAATAATTATTTAATTATTCTTTATATTTTTACTATTGCTAACATTATATTCAATAACATTTGTTAATATAAATTGAAAAACAAATTGTGATAATTTTTGAAATAATTTTCCAAACAAGAAACTATTTAACTTTTACTTAGTTGCATTGATTCGGTTGTAAAAAGATTAGTATTAGAATGGGGTGGTAATTCTTAACTCTAAATTTTATCCTATGAGCTATATCAGCTTTGTTTTTATTGATAAACTTAATTTCTCAAGGTGTCAAGACAAGTGTAAGAGCGGTTGGACTCATCACAGAGGGGTGGTGGTTTGATCAGCACCTGTTAGTCTATTATCTTTCCTGACTAGTTGAAGGGGAATGGGAATATTGGTCATATTACAAAAGATATGGCAAATATTCTTTAAAAAAAAACTAAACAAAGGTGTGCAGGGAGGCCAGTTGATTCAAATAAGATTCCAAAAAAAGATTAAGCTGACTTTGGAGTTAATTGATCTTTTAGGTGGAGTGGCTGTGGTTTATGTTGGACAGCCCTTAGATACAGTGAAGGTAAAGATGCAAACCTTCCCACATCTCTACAAAGGGATGTATGATTGTTTGAGACAAACATTCAGGAATGATGGCATAATCCGTGGGTTGTACGCGGGGACAACACCAGCCATCATGGCTAATGTGGCAGAGAACTCTGTTCTCTTTGCAGCTTATGGTTACTGTCAAAAATTTGTTTGTCATGTCACAGGTACTGAGGTAATTATTATGTTAATTAACTATATTCTTACTGATTTATTTAGATGATTTTTCATAACTAAATACTGCAGATTGGTACACAATAATAGTATGTAATAAGAACATCACACAGGAGACTGTCTTCAAACCTATGTTTTCTAAGAAAGACTTTAGGTAATAGTAGGCTGAGAAAATTTAAACATACTAAATTTTCATACTTCATTTTCAAGTTATTATAAGTTCAACTATTATAACAATTAATTTCTTCAAGTACTTAATATCAATAAAGTTGTATATTATTTTGTTTACTGTTTACCTGGATAGACCAACTGACCTGTGATATTTTCTATTACAAACACTGCTAAAGTCCTGTGACTTGCAATATTGCAGTTCCACCCCATTAGCTTATGCAAGTAGGTTAATAGAAAATGTCAAATGACAAAATCACAGTTATAAATTGTTTTACAGAGTGTGGAACAGCTATCAACACTAAGCAATGCAACAGCTGGTTTCTTGGCATCATTCTTCTCGTCATTTACTCTGTGTCCTACAGAACTCATCAAGTGTCAGCTGCAGGCGATGAGAGAAGTCAATGTCCAGGGCTCACAAACAGTTGTATGATGATATGATGACTCCTTTGGGTATTCCATTAAATATATTTCATTTTTAAGAATTGATAAAATTAGTATGTATCTATTAGTAGAATTGTAATTAATGGCATTATTTGAATTTTTTTTCTTTTTATAAATATCATTATCATTCTAATTAATAGTGACAATAATATATTGTTCTAAGTTCAATAACCTCTTAGTGTCTCATATTATGGGTTTATTACATCATTTACTGCTTTTGTTCGTTTGTGCCGTGTACATGTGTAGTACTGTGAACTGAGAATGTTGCTAGCCTATGGCCCAGTAGAAGGGGAGGAGATATTAAAAAAAACAAACTGCAGATACAGATACAGCAAGTCTCTTTAATGATTGTAAACAATAGTTCAAAAGTGAACAACAACAAATCTAGACTCAAAAACCATCTGAATCACCTAGTTGTCCAGTTAACTAAACCACACAATTCGGCACTTGAAAAGAAGGCAAATTCTTGATTAAAAGCCACATATGACAAGTACATGAAGCTTCTCCTGCTGGGGAATGTTGCTTCTAATTGCCAAATCTTCCTAAAACACCTCTGCTCATAGTCTGCCGAATAACTGCATGAAAATGACGAAAAATTAAAAAGATGGTATTTCTGTTGGCATGCAATAGGTTCATTTCCAATGATTTTTATATAGAGCATGTCTTTTTATGTTCAGTTTTATGTTTCCTGTTTACTATATCATTAATTTGATTTCAGGCAAAAGTAACACCACTGCAGTTAACACAGCAGATATTTAAACAGTATGGTATACAAGGATTGTTTAGGGGTCTTGTACCCACCATCATGAGAGAAATGCCAGGATATTTCTTCTTCTTTGGAGGATATGAAGGTATTTTAGTCATTAATTGATTGTATTTTTTTTATATGTATTAATTGAACTGCGTTTTCACCCTGGTGTTATCCGTTCATGTGGGAATATGGAGATAATAATATATGGTACTCCCTGATAATGTAGTTTTCTGTTGGTGAAAGGTATTTCCTTTGGTTTAGTAGTTTTGAGTTTATTAATTACATACAAAAATACAAATTTTATAATTATATGTCACATTGTTTGTCCGTGATGGACTCCTAAACTACTTAACCAATTTTAATCCAATTTGCACACTGTTTGCAGTTTGATCCAACTTGAAAGATAGGTCAGGGCAGGGTAGGGTAGTGTTAGGGTAAAAGTAAAATTACCTTATCACCCTTTTACCCCTATATTTTAATACCGTTAACGGAAAACGATGTTTGCGGAATTAGCTAACATTAGTAAAGATTATGAAAATACAGTGGAATAAATTGTTCAGCTTGTAACAATATAAATCACCAACATCTAGTGAGCTCTGAACACTATGCCTATGGCTGCGTAGTGTACAAAAACATTATATGAGCGGCCTATTGTACCTGCGCAATTTGGGGTGTTAAACCTTCTGAGCAGTCTAGAACTTACCTATAAAATGAAATAAATGTATTAATGAATGTTGGTCTTCACATTTGAATGAAATTGCGCGTAGATGCTTGTACTACGCAATCAACTGATATCTCTTATCAGTTATTGTACTGTGTTTGTATTAATTATCTAAAGTATTGGATTTTACGCTACAGCATCGTCAATCCAAACGTGAACGAAGATTTGAGCATATCATAGCATAGACGGGGATTGAACCCATGACCTCTCGGTGTTCAGATGCGCATAAAGACAAATTTCGACCAATAGTGGCGGACGAAAAAATGGGTAACTATTTCGTTGTGTTTGGACGATAGAGCGATATTTCAACTCCGCCGCCACGATATATGTTGTCGTCGCTAGGCAATAGTCGTACTCATCGTACACCAGTGGGGTGCACAAGGTTCTTAACTAGGGTAGACATTACACTTACAAATTGTACAAAAAGGAAAATTTCTAATCCAGTAAATGTCAACAAGTCCTTATTGCATGCAAAGTATTTTTGCATCTATGAAGTGCACAAAGTATAAAAAAGCTCAATATTTTTTTAGGCACTAGAGAATTGTTAGCAAAGCCTGGCCAATCCAAAGAAGATATTGGTTTCTTCAAGACGATGGTGGCCGGAGCCGTCGGCGGGCTCGTACTGTGGACTGTTATATTCCCGTCTGATGTAATAAAGTCACGTGTACAGATATCAAACAAAAGTCAAAAGTTCCTGACCGTTGGACTAGAGATTATACAAAAGGAAGGTAAGTAAATATGACGTAATTAATTAATTATTATAAGCACATACTGTCTCATTGGTTAGCTGGTATAGCTACGGACAATGAGGTCCATAGTTCGAAGCTCGGGTCAGGCAAGCAAAAAAAAAATACGTCATTGATTTTTCTTGTTGGGAAGTCGACGGTGTTGGTACACCCTCGTGCTTCGGAGAGCACGTAAAGCCTTCGGCGCTGCGCCTGTCTCTCATCGGTCGTGTTGGTCTGCCGTCCAATAGGCCTATGTGAGTGACCGAAAAGAGAGTGCACCTGTGCTTGCGCACACACTTGTGCAGTATCTCATACGAGCCTGCTATAGCTAGACTATACCCTCATTTAAAACGGTTAAAGTTTGTCAGCCAATGCTTAGCTTAGCAATGTAGGCTTAAAAAATCCAGACCATCAACCTTCAGCCAATTTTGAATATTTTCCTTAATATGAGAAGTTATGTCTCCAGTCTCCTGTCACTTATCTTTGCGACAACCCTATAGAGGAAATTTAAAAAAATAAAGGTCTTTGAGGGTCTGTAACTGAGAGGTTCCTCAACATCGTCATTATCATCATTATTATCATCCGATGGACGTCCGCTGCTGGACCTGGGCCTCTTGTATATACTTCTAAACACCAAGATCTCAAGCCACCAGCATCCAGCAGCTCCCCGCAACCTGTCCGTTGTTGTCGGTCCATTTAGTGAAGGGGTAGACCAACACAGCTCTTTGGGTGAAAGGGACCCCAACGTCTATCGTCTTTTCAAACTACGTGCTCTGTCCGTGAGTTAAGCAGTTTTTAGTATATATTTAATATTTTTTTCAGGTGCTTTAGCTCTTTACAACGGCCTCAAGCCTACGTTAGTGCGAACCATTCCAGCCACAGCAGCCCTGTTCGTGGTTTACGAATATTCCAAAAAGTTCATGCACCAGTCCTTTGGGGATTAATATTACTAATTGCGTACAAAATATGTTGTAGTCTAGATAAATATAATAGGTTATCTATAATTATATTAATTGTAATAAATTTTATTGTTGTGAAACGTGTTTTTGATACACATTTGACCTCTTTTCCTTTTATGCTAAAAGATAACGTCGATCCACATCTATTTTAATTTCAAGGTTTTACCTTGGTTATGGTTACACTTTGATAACTACAAGTATATTATCAATACATGTAAATAAAATTGAAGTGTCTGTCTGTGATTTCAAAATAAATACGTTTTCTAAAGTCATCATCATTATCAACCTATATTCGGCTCACTCAGTAGAGTCGCTCGATTTTCCTTTCAGAATGAGAGGGGTTATGCCAGTTGTCCACCACGCTGGTCCAATGCGGATTGACAGACTTCACACACGCAGAGAATTAAGAGAATTCTCTGGTATGCAGGTTTCCTCACGATGTTTTTCCTTCACCGTTTGAGACACGTGATATTCAATTTCTTAAAATGCACACAACTGAAAAGTTGCAGGTGTATACCCCGGACCGGGTTCGAACCCACACCCTCCGAAATCGGAGGCAGAGGTCACATCCACTGGGCTGCCCAGCTCTTCTAAAGTGCTTATAAATATTTACACGACATTATTAACAATCAAACTTTTAACAAAAAACTGTTTGGCCGGACTAATTTCTGAAACGGCTGAACCAATTAACTGCACGTTCACTGTTAGATATAGAGAAGATCATCAAGCAACAAGGCTACTTTTTATTCCGGAAAGTCCACGGTTTCCGCGGGATTTGTGAAAAATTGAATTTCACGTGGACGAAGTCGCATTCTGCTAGTCTATACTTCTATACTAATATTATAAAGAGGTAATAAAGTTTGTAAGTTTGTAACATTCTTTATATTGGGTAATCTTCGGAACTACTGATCCGATTTCAAAAATTATTTCACCAGTAGAATGCTACGTTATGGAGGAGTGCTATAGGCTATATTTTATATAAGTATCATATATATTAGCAGAATTATCACAGTTTTTGTCATACAGGTCGGACCGAAACTCCTCATAAACAGACTTATTCGCATGCGCTGCCTTAATCAATGTATGGGGGCTTTATGTACCTTTACAAGTTCTACAAAAAAGTCCGCGACGCCATATATCTATCTTGTATATATTAGCAGATATAGTACCTTTTGTGTTTGAAAATTATTAATTTTATATACGTAGGTTTGTTTACGTCAATATTTATACAACCTAACTTAAATCCTTATCAAAACAAAATAATTTAATCATCACAAGTATATTATAAAAATAGGATTTGCCCTTTACAGGATATTAATTAATTACATAGTTTTGGAGATAATACAAAATTTCTAAAAGACGCAGGAGTGTTGCTATATGACGCCCCGAGGTTTCAGTTACGTAGTTCTCGTTCCCGTGTGAATATGGGGATCGAACGTAGCCTATGACACTCGCAAATAACGTAGCTTTCTATTGGTAAAAGAATTTTACAAATCAGTTCAGTAGATCCAGAGACTTTGCCTCTTTATAATACTAGCATAGAAGTCCCTATTTCCCTTGGTCATTGCACCACGCTCAAAGGGCTGGACCGATTTTGCTAAGGATAGGGGAGGGATAGGATAGGAGTAAGGTAGGGTAAGTAACGGGTAGGGGTAGGGTAGGGTTGGTGTAGGGTAGAAGTAAAGCAGGGGTAGGTTAGGATTAGGGGCAGGGTAGAGTAGGGTAGGATTGGGTAGGCTTAGGTTGGTAGTAAGGTAAGTTAGGGGTTATGGAAGAAGTGCACATAAGTGAAAGCGAACCTTGACCGGGTCCGCTATTAAATATAATATTTTAAAATAGGGGTTGAAAGTTCATCGATTTTTACGCCGTCGCGGGCGTCGTCCGCTGGTCTATTATAAAAACAAAAATTCCACCCCTTAGTATTTCACAAGATCACAACACCTGAAACCTACCAAATTCTTTTCAGAATATTCAAAAAAACAACACTTAACAAAGTTACAACACAGTTGCAAAAAGGTTCGAGAGGAAGCCAAAAAACGTGAAAAACTCCGCAATAATTGCCAATGATCCTTTGTGAATTGTTCGCGTGAAACTTTGTGTAAGATTGAAAGAAAACATTTTCAAGTAACTCATGAAACTGAAATGAAAATAAAATAATATTAACTATACAAACACAATAAACAAGGAAGAAACAATAATAAACAGAGAGTAAAGTTTGTGCTGTTGTATGAGGTAATCTCTAGATCTACTGAACCAATTTTGGAAATTCTTTTACCACTAGAAAGCCACGTTATTTTTGAATGTCATAGGCTATATTATATCCCCATATTTTCACGGAAACAGAAACTACGCGGGTGAAACTGTGGGGCATCGGCTAGTAGGTATAATATATTTTCGGAAGGCAATTCGGCTTTTGTTTAAATCATAGGGTGTACAGAGGACTTTCGTTTTAAAAGAATAATACATAACATTTATTCAATGATTAGGTACTCAAACAATACCACAGAAAACATAATGTACAAGTACACACATTACTATGTTGCCCTAAACCAAAGTAAGCGTACGTACAGGTACGTACATTCTCGTAATAAGTTAGCAAAAATGTAAAAGAAAATTTGAAAAAGGAATGAAGAGTCAAAGGAGCTTTTTCAGCTGTAGTAAATATGGGCATAACATGATAGCCTGTATTATGCGTAGGTATTAAGATTTATAAGATGTTATCTTATATATTTTTTAAACTCGTTTTATACACACCGAAACACTGAAAAACACCCATATTTATCACACAAATATTTTTCAGTTGTGGTAATCGAACCCACGGTCGTGGGTGCAGAAACCACCAAAGGTCACCACCCACTATAGGTACCTCGCGGCCGTCATACTGGGATATAAAAAAACGGTTGTAATTAATAGAGGTTTTATTTCATGAGGTATATTTTTTTCTGTAAATGATCTATCATAACATCTATGATTCATAACAAATACTGACAAGCTTATCTTTTATACCGTACATTGAGAATTTTATATCTATTAATCTCTAGGTGTTGTTTTTGATAAACTCTAATGCCGAATGAAGATTACAAATTGCAAAACGTTTTACATTACAGTAGAAAAACATTCACGAACAGAAACAGTAGTCCTTTAGATGTGTACACGAGCAGGCTCGAGGATACAAACGACAATTTGCTAGAATCTCCGAGGAGTGATCAGGTGACCATAGACGCTGATCCAGGTTGCAGCTGTGAAAACGATCCGGATGGCGAAATTGCCAGTATTCTGCACAAAAAATGTCCCGTGATAGCACTGGCGCAAAAACAGCTCGACAGACTTTTAGATGAGACTGATAAACTGTTGTGTGATAATACTAGATGTTGCAGGTAAAGGAATTTCATCATCAAAAACCTATTTGAATGACCCACTGCTGGGCCAGACTTCTTTGTAGGAGAGGCAACTTACAGGTTAGAGGCAAGGAGGATTTGCGGGTCGAAGGACATCATCCATTATCAATATCATCCTATTATAACGGCCTACTAGAGGACCATAAAGAAGTAGGAAAATGGGCTTAGACCCACCATGCTATTTCAATGCGGGTTGTCAGATCAAATGCCACTATCAGATGTTGATAGTTACCGGAACCGACAGCTTAAATTGCTATTCGAGGCACAGGGCTGTTACAACCACCATATTCGTAAATCTGGGCTGCGCGTGCAGAGAATCTCTTGTTAAAAAATCCTATAATTTTCACAGCCAGAGCCAAGAATGGAACCAAGTATGACATAGGCTAACATTTGGAATAACGAGGCAGTTTCATCATCTACGTCCACGATGGACGTCCATGACTGCTAGACATAGGCCTCTTGCGTGAACCTCCAAGCATAACGGTCTCGAGCCGCCAGCATCCAGCGGTTTCCTGCAATCCGCTTGATGTCCTCTTTCCACCTAGTGGGGGGTCGACCAACACTGCGCTTTCCGGCGCGGGATCGCCATTCCTGCACCTTGGGACCCCAACGCCGATCGGCTCTCCGAACTATGAGAAATACCGTTTGATTAACCGGTCTTCTGTAATCTTTGATGAGTTTTCGTTTCAGGTCAGCCTACGATTTTCTCATATTATGTAAGGAGGCACTCTCAAGTCAAAACAAATGGTGGTTTATAATCTTAATTTTACTCACAGCGACATTCTTTCTGGGATTAATCCTGGGCGCAGCCTCTTGCGGGACGAAATATCGAAAGTTCAACAGTCCTATAGTTACATGCATTGATAACTTTTTCATTGATGATAATTACTTAGCACGTAAAGAAAGCTTTCGAGGGATTATATGAAGTCTCGAAGCCGAAGTATTGTTAATGTAAAATAGGTATAGGTCCCGACATGTAAATTGATCCAAAATGGCAGTCATCTACGCAGGTCAAGAATAGTGTTAAGTGTTTTATTTAAAGAATCAGTTATGTACATTGTAATCTTTCAAAAAATATATTAACATGAAAACACCATTCTTCTTGAAAATTTGTTCTGCACTTCGAGTCTACTCTGACATTGCAACACATTGAACTAACTAACCAGATCTCTTTGTTTACTGTGCAACCATATGCCTCGGGTTCAGAGTGGACTCGAAGTTTGGCGCTGTAGCTTTATGATTGTGTGCAGTGCTCATAATTCAAATATTTCACGCTTGTACACGCAGTGACCCAATTTTTATACCTGCAGCTGCCGTCCAAACTGGTGGTAGTCTTTACAAATAGTACAAAACTTGATGTTTCAAAAGTCCTTGTTTTAAGCCCACTTGAAATAAATCAATTTTTATTTTGTAGAAACATAAGTAATTCCTTATAATATCTGTTATATGCCACACCTGCCAGTGAAAGTCCTGTCACAATGGTTCTATTGATAATAGCCATTTCAGAGATTAGCCAGAACAAACACAAAAATTTTGAAATTGTCTTTTTACTACCTGCCATAGGAGTACATACTTTCATATCCATATACATAGTGTGAGGCTCTTAATTTAAAATTACAAACAGACAGTTCAATTTTATTTATTTGTATAGTTAGCTTTTACACTTTTAGAAACAAATAAAGTTTATTACCAATAATAATGGGCTGTTTTTATTTACTATAGACCTCAATTTAGTTAGGAAAATTTCCTAGTTGTTTATATTTGCCTCAGTATAAAAAACAATAACTAATGAAAGGGAATGTTTTAAACTAGAAAGAAAATACTTAGAACACAAAACAATAATCCTATGCACAACAAACATTTCAATTTTATTAGTCTTAAACATTAACCAGATGATGCAAACATTTGAGAACTTAGTTGTTCAATTATGAAATACAAGATATCCATCCATAAGCTATTGCACGAGTGAACAACAACATAAATTTGTATCTTACAAGCATATAGCTGGCTACATAACTCCCTTTTTCTCAATAATGTTCAGTCAGATTGTTTAAACAATTACAAATTTGACTAACATCGAGACAAGTACCCATTTAATACTGAATAAATGAAATGGTTTTTCTATTTTTGACATAAAATACTTTATTCACTAACATATTTTAATTATAACTAAAAGAATGTACACACCAAAATGATACCATAAATACACAAAGCTACAAAATGCTCTCTCATTTTTAATTAATAAGGAATTTAGAATATTGAAGAAATCTGCAGACCCCAAGTTTGTCTTTGTTTGTTATAATATAATAACCAAAATTGCAAGAATTATGGATAAATTTAGTATCTATCTGATGATATATACATACACAATGCTATATAATGTAATATTGTACATTTATACCATTGTATAGTAACAATGCTGCAGTCAATAACACCTAAATGAACATTACTTAAATTCTGATTTAGTTTGAAAGAAGCAGAAATTAATACATTTTGATTACTGTAGTTAGATGTAAATTATTATAACCTATTATTTTTCTTCACACCATTCATTTTCTTTGCGCACCTGCTCTTCTTCAGCTGCTGTGAAATCATTTTTGATATTGAATGTTTTGCGAATCTCCTCAGGTGTTTTTCCTTTTATCATGTTAGCTACAGTCTTACACGTGACATCCAACAATCCTTTAATATCTAAATAATTAGCAGCCAAAATTAACTCGAACAATGTGCCCTGGTCGACTTTCAAGAAATCTGCATCCCATGAAGAAATATCGTCAGTACGCTTCTCTTTGTTTTCGTCATCTTCCGGTAGAGGTGGATCATCTTTGTGGAAAGTAGCCCACTGGATAACTTTCTTTAATATAGCTGAATTCACGTTCGGCAATGGAACCACTTCTTCCTCGTCGTCGTCCATTCCCAAGTCCTCCAACATGGTTTTTATAGTAACTGAGCATTTGGCGATTTCCACGTCAACGTCAAATATCTCATTATCGGACGATTGCAATTTAATGTTCGGCATCTGTGAAACCATTACACATTTATTTATAAATTGAGGCAACTTGTCCCCGTAATACAGACGCCATCTTAAGTATTTATAAAAATAGTTACCAAGCTTACCTTTTAGTCTTTTTCGATAACAAAGGCTAAATGAATAATTATAGCTGAATTGTGTATATACCCAAAATTTAGGGTTGATAAATGGAAATAAAATTTCCCATTCAATACTATTTTGATATAAATTAGGATCACAGACCACAAAAACGAATTTAAAACTCGAGACGAGAAAATGCGGCGACAACAATGACGATTGACGACGATTAGACACTGACAGCTGTCAATTTCTTTATTTTTAATAATAGTTATATTGTTCGGAGTTCTAGCTCTTTTAGTATTTTTATAACTCAAAGCCGTAAAGCGAAAATGAAAAAAACATAACTCTTAATGTTTGGCTCAGACCAATTAACATAAGACCTGCCTCGCTAGCCCCTTTGTCAAAAATATATCACCACGATCTAACGTGTTTATACAAACTGCGTCTACAGAATCGATCTTTCATTATAATATATGGACACATATAATACAATGAAAGATCGATTCTGTATCGATATCATGTAGTATATGGACACAGGATATATTTATTAGTGTTAAATATTTCGATGTGTGAGTCCTCCTTAAAAAATGGCAGATAATTTTGTTGATATACCAAAAATTTTCTTAGAAGTCTAATCACCAAAACAAACCCGTCTTGTCACTAAAATCACATATTTCACTTACGTTATACGTTATTTCTAAAGAACAAAGTGTCTAAATCCTTTATTATACGCATACAGTACGAATTACACCAAAAACTACACCGAATTTACGATTTATTCACATTTATTTTCTGAAAAACAAAATCACAACGAGATTAATTTGCACAGCTTAACTACGATTACGGCAATTTGACATTTCGTAACGCTAGATTGTCTATGAAAAGCAAGGATGGGTAAATAACATCGAGCGTTAACTTATCGATAAATGATAATGAATGATTCTTTAATAATTGATATGTTGTTAGTTTAAAGATGGGAAAATGAAATATTTTATAATCATTTTATTTTAAAAAATAGTTTTTTAATAAAAATGTTATACAATACATATGCTCACGTTATTCTATAGCGTAAAAGATATCTTACGAATAGTAGCATTATTCAAACACTGGTATGGATAACATTATCTCAATACGATTTTTAATAAAAATCGTCAAATCAAGAATTTAACAAAAACTAGCAATGTAAATTTAATTTGCAAAATGCGCGCGATCAGCTGTTTTCCAAGAGGTCAAATAGGCAGGTCACGACTAATAGGTATCTATCTATACAAAGTCACAAACAAACTGCGCGACGTTGTATTGCCGACCGCCGCCGGTGCCGAGGAAAATAATTGCTATCTCTCTCTAACCTAAGCTGCGTGGCGTGGTTAATAGGTATTTTCAAAATATTGAAACTTTAGGTCCTTTCGCTAGACGCTACGCTATTTTTTCTTTAGTTCGTGTTCGGCGGTCTGTTGACAAACAAACCAAAATTCAAAAACCTTTGTGTATGTTCTATGTTATGTTAGTAGTGATTTTCTGTAACGAATACTCATACAATTGTGTCGTTTGTATTGTGTGTGTTTGTGTGTGTTGACTGAGAAGTCTTGAAATGCTTAGATCAAATCAATTCAGTACTCATGAATATTGTACCTACTATGACGACAGAACGTCTCGTAAACGAGAAACAACCTGAAGTAAGTTAATTACCTGTACCTAGTTAAAAACTTGTAAAGTATAAAAAATAGGTATTAGATAGGTAAGTGTAGCCAGCCGATTTGCTGTCGATGCGTACGTACCTACTCGTACGTACACAGTAGATTGCGGAGCGTTGTTATCGCATTGTTCGCTGTACATTGCGTGCTCAAAATTTTCAAAATCTGAATTTTCTCATTTCCCACGTAATTGTTATTTAAAATATCGTTGTGGAAACTAAATTTAACCTCTTCACGCAGTTTTCGGTATCACGTCCCTTACACCCAGTATGTACGTGGATACGTGCACACTTTTTTGAAGTATAAGCAAATCTTGGACGTTAGTACGTCCCCAAAAGATTAAAGAAAGAGACGGCCGCGTGACGCAGTGGGTAGTGACCCTGCTTTTTGCATCCACGGCTGTGGGTTCGATTCCCACAACTGGAAAATATTTGTGTGATGAACATGAGTGTATATAAGTATTTATATGTAGTATATAATTGTATATTAATACTATAATATCAACTATCTTAGCACCCATAACACAAGCTACTCTGTATGCTTACTTTGGGGCTAGATAGTGATGTGTATTGTTTAAGTATATTTATAATAATAATAAAAAAAGATTACCCCATTTCTTAACCACGCGTACCCATAGGCATAAACCGTGCACCGTTCACCGTTTGTGACACGTGATATTTAATTTCTTAAAATGCACACAACCGACAAACGTTAGTATACGTTCCCTTTTAAGATAACGTTGTATAGTAACGGATGTTTTAGTTTAGGTATTTCAGTTATAACGATACCTACTTGATATCGTTCCGATGCCCGCCGTTAACTTCTCAACCCTACTGATTGTCTTTGATTCATAGTCGGCCATTATTGTTGTGTTAAAAAGTCATCTAAGTAAATTTCGAGTATACATTTAAGTGTAAAAAAAATACAATAATAAATAACACCAAATCTTAAAATTATCCTTATTATGAAAAAGAGACAGAAAGGAAAGTTTATATAAAATCAATCAAACAAAGAAAGATAGAAAAAAAGGAATATCACACAAATGTTATAAAGGCGAAAGTTTGTGTGTAAGTGTGAAAGTGTGTTATGTTATGTTTGTTCCTCTTTTACGCTGTGGCTGCTGAAGTTATTTGGCTGAAATTTGGAATGGAAATATATTTTACTCTGGATTAACACATAGGCTACTTTTCATCCCGGAAAAATCTATGGTTCCCGCGGAATTTGAGAAAAACTGAATTCCACACGGACGAAGCGGGCATCCGCTAGAATCGCATAAACTCGTTTTCGCGGAATATTTGATGTTTTGTTGTTCAGCTGAAGATTCCATTCTTCATCAATTAGTAAGTTGATGACCGTTTTTTATGCCATTCAACTACACAAACTGGCATTTCAGGGAGCTCTTTACACGACGAAAATGTTAAGACACGTTTAAATCTTATACATTGGCAAAGGCATAGAGTGGTAATATCTAGCGAGTTAGGTACCAATCTAATTCATCTGAGATGGAAGTTAAATGCAGATGGCGTCATCATCGCTGGTTCCAAGGTATACTATTATCTGTAGCGGGTTATAGCGGGAAATTTAAAAGTGGCGCGTTTTTTACAAATTCAATAGTATCTTAATAATCTGTAATTATATTGTAATATTAGTAAGTAGACATATCTACCTACGTTAGAGGAATTCCCAACCTAAAAAAAAATCAAGTGTGCACTGTGCACTTCCAATTTCTGCAAAATGCCTGCTTAGCTGCCTTAGATTGCTGGATAAGGACCGTAGGGCAGGGGCATTAGTAATGGTTTGGTGTTAAAAAAATGGTTTGAAATTTTGTACATATGATATAAAGAATGTCAAACGCAGTGCTCATAGATTTCAAGAAAAAAACTGAATCATAATCCTGTATTGTTTTTATCATTATCATATACTAGCGGACGCCCACGACTTCGTCCGCGTGGAATTTAGTTTTTCACTAATTCCTCGGGAACTATGGATTTTTCCGGCGTAAAAAGTAGCCTATGTGTTAATCCATGCTTTATTATATCTCAATACCAAATTTCAGCTATATCGAGGAGTGAAAGAGTAACAAACATTCATATCATCAAAATCATCAGTTTTCGCAAATCTCTGGAATCCATAGATTTTTTCGGGATAAAAAGTAATGATATGATAAAAGTCTGTGTGTTAATCCAGAGTTAAATCTATTTCCATTCCAAATTTCAGCCAAATCGCTTTAGTAGTAGCGGCGTTAAAGAGTAACAAACATCCAAACATCCATACAACTTTCGCGTTTTTAATATAGTAGGATTATACGTTTATTTTTTTACATCTGCATGGTACCTACCAGTTGGCACTATTTTTCATAGTCATTTCAGCCGACTTTTTTTCTGGTATTTTTTCATATCAATGAAAAACTTATTATGCTTTGATTCTAAATATTTTAATACAATATTTATTTATATGATTAGAGTAAATAGACAACTTTACTTACGGTAAGCATAGGTAATATATTATATCCTCTAAATTTAAGACAAATTTTTAAATAATAATAAAAATAGGCAACATTTTCAATAACAAGAAATTATTTGACTAAGTAGTCAAGTACATAACTGAAAACGCGATTTATGTGATATTCAGGCTCTGCTGGCTGTTTTTATTCACTATTGAATGTCCGTTAAGGTAGCATTCCGGTCTTGGCGACCGCGACCGGGTCGCAAGACCTACTGCTTAGTATGAATTTATACGGAGCACTAAACAAAAGTGGTCGCGCGACGCGGTCTTGGGCGTCGTTGGGCGGTTTAGTGCTCCATATAAAATTCATACTAAGCAGTGGGTCGCGCGGTCGCAGGTCGCGGTCGCCAAGAACGGAAGGCTACCATAAGAAGATTCTGTGGCACCGTACAATGCTATCGGAATGGCACCAAATATTATGTTGTACTGTTTACATTCTGAGGTTATTTGTGAATTTGTGATTCTAGATCTTAAACAATTGTGGGCTCGCGCAGAGCTGTGACCTGTGTGAATTTAAAACTTAGAGCAGAGAACAATCTCGTATGGGCAAAAACTTGAAAAAGTGCAGCACTAAAAAAATATACAATACATACAAACTTAGACCATTAATAAATGGTCTAAGCATACAATACACAAAAGTACCTCCGAACTGGCGGTAGACGTATTGTGTATGTACTACATAATACGGGCAGCGGCTACCACGGGGTGTATAAACACCCCCTGGCAGTCGCGACAGAAATAGAATACCTGATTTGGCACATAGAAATAGTATTAAAAATAGTAGGTACTAGGTAGATAGGTATATATTCCAAAACAGGCAGTACAGAGTAGGATTAGATAGTTTCATACTATTACAGGACTGTGTATATATTAAGAAATTTTAGGCAATATAATATTGATTAAAAATATATTCCTATGAATATAAAAATAACTTATAATCTACGTTTATTGTGCACCACAAAATCATGCAATAAATATTTTTTCACTATATATGAATAAGACTTCGAGACACGTAAAATATTTAAAAGATCTATTAACAGATTTATCTATTACATGTATAGAAAAGTAAGTACATACTCTAAAAAAGTCACGTTTTTTTGTAAATAGTATTTTATTAGAGAAAATATAACTAACATTCGAGTTATACATATACCTGCGCTTTTAAGATATATACTTAATAAAAAACGGGAAGAGGTGCAGGTATTTGTTACACGCACTTTACAAGTAAGTGGATCATACATGGATTGAGCAATGTACTTAACACATTTGCAATTCGCAGTTCGCACATCATAGTTAGGTACCTCATCCTTTATTTAGATATTCAATAAATTTTTGTGCCATTTATGTATGCAGTGAATTTGTAAAATATCTTGACTTACTGGAAATATTAGGATTCAATACTACTTATTGGAAATATTAGGATTCAATACATACTTAGTGTGTAGCAAATAAGTATAATAATTATTGTAGTTGCCAATATCGACAATACTTTGTGCTCAAATTATATTACATAATACAAGTAGACGCCCGCGACGTCGCTCGCGTGAACTCGTATTTCTCCTGTATTGTTTTTTATTTTTTACAAATCTCGCGGGAACCTTGGACTTTTTCGGGATAAAAAGTATGTTCTGTCAATTTATCTCCA